>NC_056735.1:17377777-17622777 GCF_019279795.1 Protopterus annectens
TCTTTCTTTCATGTTTTACTGTATTCTGATTTTTGAATACTAGCCTGGTGTAGGGACTTTCTGACATATTAGTAATTCCATAGAAAGCAAATGTGTAACAGAATGTTGGAGCATTAGTAGACACGCTCTTCTGTTCCTTTCTCAGCTACTAGTTTGATATGTGCTGATTTCTAAATGCTACTAAACAAATGCACTATTTTTATGAGC
Organism: Protopterus annectens; assembly: GCF_019279795.1. NCBI lineage: Eukaryota > Metazoa > Chordata > Ceratodontiformes > Protopteridae > Protopterus > Protopterus annectens. The sequence goes on from NC_056735.1 coordinate 17,377,985, forward strand.
AGATTGCTTGTACATCTGCAGAAGTATGTGTGATGCTAAATTTAAAAATTAGTACACACTGATGTCCCTTTTCCCTGGCACAGCTTTATTTTAAATATGTGCCAGGAGCTGTGGGCATAGTTCCAAAATCCAATGAAAGCCTGAGAGGAACTCAAATCCAAATATTAGTTTATCCTGGGAGCTGAAACAAGACTGGAACTGTGGATTTACAGGATATTTAAAAGTAAAATGACACACTGGGTGGGAATGAAAGTAATTTTTGAAGGGGGCATGACTTCTATCATCCTAACTCAGGCCCTAATTTTAAATACTGGGATTGTCCCTTTAAAACAGTGACTGGCAGATCTCTTACAGTTCAACACCAAATCCCATCCTGCCTTAAATGTCAAAATATCCTAAAAGGTTGCTAAACATAACTAGAGTATTAAATGTTTGAGACTTAGAAATCAAGAAATTCACCTCAAGAGCAAAGCTCAAGAGGTGAATCTTGACATCATTGTGAAGGACATGTAACTAGCCTGGTTATGACCAAAAGGACATAATCATAATTCGTTGTAGTGCATGGAGCTTTATCTGCTCTCAGTTACAACAAAAGCTCAAAAAAAAGTGCAATAGTGGTGTTTTCCAGCAGAACTAAATAAGAAGTTATGTACTCACCATAACGTTCTATGTTTGTTGTCCATCTCGCCTTTATTCTTGCTGGTTGGGCTTGGAACCAAGCATTGGTTCCGACTCGGCCTAATACAAAAGCTCAAGAGCTAAACTTCAAGCCCATTCTGTATGCCACCCTTGTATAGTTTTCCATAAAGAGCACCATTAAGAACTAATCTTTCTTTCTTAACAAAAGTTTGTTCAGAAAACAATTTAGACCAATCAATTGAGTTGCCAGTCTTCTTCCCCAACTATAGCAAAAAGGCAGAATATAAATTACATCAACTAGATGTACACAGACAACTACACTTCTGTTTGCACAGGACCAAAGATTTCAGAAAGTCCGATCAGATTTTTGTTTCCTTTTCAGACAAAAGGAAAGGATTACCGGTTTCTAAATAACTCTGTCAAAATGGCTCACAGACAGCATTTCCTTCTCATACAGCCTTAATAACAGGCAATTATCAGGCAATGTGAAGGGTCATTCCACAAGAGCAGTTGCAGCGTCCTCTGCCTTTCAAGCTAAACTTCCTAGGGAGTCTATCTGTGCAGCTGCCACATGGGTGAGACCTCATACCTTTATTTCTCATTACAAAGTAGACGTGGCCTCCGGAACAGGTCTTCCTTTGGATCCACTGTACTGAAGAGTGTTTTCCTGAGCCACCCAAGGATGAAGGTGCTAGGGATGCTGTCCCAACCCAGCAAGAATTAAGGTGAGATAGGACAACATAACATTAAGAAGTTATGTACTCACCATAGCGTTCTATGTTTGTTGTCCATCTCGCCTATATTCTTGAGTCCTACCCTCCTTCCCCCTCTTTCGCTCCTGGAGGATCGGGCGTGTGTGTGTATGTATATATACATATATATATATATATATATATATACATACATATGTACACACACACACACACACACACACATATATATATATATGTACATATGTAGACAGATTTTTTTTTTGAGTCTCTGGTTTCCTCCTCTCTCTGAGCTAGACTGTGTTTATGGATATATATATATATATATATATATATATATATATACACACACACACACACACACACACACACACATATATATATATACATAATATTAGTGCTTATACCCTAAGCATCATGGTATAGGGGGTTAGCCTCGAGCCAGTGGAAGCTCTCGAGCTTTTGTATTAGGCAGAGTCAGAACTGATGCTGGTTTCCGAGCCCAACCAGCATGAATTAAGGCGAGATAGGACAACATACCATCAAAAGTTACGTACTTAACATAATGACAAACCTGTGTTTGTTTCCATCCTTCGTCAACAGATGGGTTTCAGATCCGATCTTGGATCAGACTTTGGCAGCCTTTAGACTTCAGGCTCCTCCCCTTACCCAGAATCCTCTACTGTCCCAAGATTACCTCAGACAGTGCTTGCCCTCAACCCCAGGACACAAACATGACTGAAAATACTGAAGAAAAACAAAATAATATAGCCCTGGATACTAAAGGGGTGTCCGATATAGAGCACTATTCTGGAACTGTAAGAGTATGATGCCTGAAGTCAAGGGCAGGTTGTGTTGTCATACCAGAAGCACACTGCTAATGAGCTTCTATGACAAGGAAGGGGGGACAGAGGGACGGGAATTGAGTAAGAATGAAAACAAGCAACGCAGATCTATCACTAGAGTAAGTACATAACTTTTGTTTCTAATGTCGTCTGTTCCATCTGTTCTTCCACAGATGGGACAGAGTCCCCAGCTACTTAGTTTTCAGAGTGGTCTCATGGAAGGATATTCAAGAGGACAGTTGACCCAAAAGCTGCCCTATCCCTGCATAGCAAATCCAACTTATAATGGGAAATGAAGGTGTGAATGTTAGACCATGTGGCAGCAGTGCAAATGTCAATTGAAGCTCTTGAAAAGATGGCTGAAGAGGCTGAGACGGATATAGTACAATCAGCCTTAACAGGTCTCAGTAGAGTCAAGCCTTTTTCCTTATACATATCCAAGGAATACAGTCAGCTAACCATCTAGCTAAGGATACTTTTGAAACACCTTGACCCAGTCTGACTTTGGAAAAAGAGATTAAAGATGGATTGTTTTCCTCAATGTATTGGTACAATGCAGGTAAAAATGCAGTTAATGATGTGTGCCCAACAAATGAAGTATACATCCGCCTTTATTTGAAAAAAAAAAAAAATACAGGGCAAGACCAAAGGGCATGGCTCTAAAATGGAGGTGACTGGCCCCCAGTCAGAAGTGAAGAAACCTTCTCAACCACCTGTCCATTCTGTTGTGGTAGTCATCTTGAAGGACTATCAAGCACATGAAATTGCCCTTCTTCAATCGAGGGAGGATAGACACTGTACTGTGACCATCTGGAAAGTACAGTTCTGTACACTTACCATAAATGTAGATGTTCGAGTGTATTCAATGCTGCAGTCATCACTTGTGGGTTATCTCTGGCGGGTAGCCTTCGGTTGGCCCGAATACCAGAGTCTTTTTTTCCCCCCTGCGCCAGCTGCTGTCACCTGTGTACTAACGTCAGGTCATCCATGGTATAAAGGACAGCAGTCTGCACCATTACATCAGTTTTTCTTGCCCTAACCTGTCGGAGCCCCTTGACGGAAATGTTTTAAAGAGCTTCTGGTGGCCCAAAGCCACAAGAATGACAGTTAATCTCCAAAAAGGATAAGACTAAGGGGGAAGGTGGGAGGGAAAATAGGACTGCAACAGTGAATAGACTTGAACATCTACATTTATGGTAAGTGCACACAACTTTACTATGTTCTTCGTGTTTCACTGTTGCAGGCATCACTTGTGTGAAGGATTCTCAAAGCTGAGGAAGGGGAGGATGGAGGTATGAAATTCCTAGGATTGAGCTAGCATGCCTTGCAGGACTGCAGAGGCAAAGCCTGCCTGAGCCCTGGAAGACAGAGGCAGGTGGTAGTGTTTGGTGAAGGTGTGGACCGAGGTCCAGGTGGTAACTTCCAGGATGTCCCTGGTGGGTACACTTCTAAGGAAGGCAGTGGAAGTAGAGGCTGCCCTAGTGGAATGTGTTCTGATAGATTTAGGAGGGGCTTTTCCATGAAAAGTGTAGCAGAATTGTATGCAATGAGACATCCATTTTGAAATGGTCTGTTTGGAGATAGGGTTCCCTCTTTCCCTGAGGCGAAGCCAACCAACAGTTGATCTGTCTTCCTAATGGGCTTTGTTCTGTTCAGGTAGTATGTTAACTGTCTGTGCACATCCAGTGTGTGCAGAATTATCTCCCCTTTATTCTGAGGGTTTGGAAAAAAGGTGGAGAGATGTATAGCCTGGTTTAGGGTTATATCTGATACTACCTTTGGCATGAATGAGGGATTAGTCCTGAGAGACATCCTGTCGACATGGAAGATAATGAAGGGTTCAGTGGCCATGAGTGCTTGAAGTTCTGACACCCTCCTAGCTGAAGTAACAGCCAAAAGGAAGATAGTCTTCCAGGAAAGGCATTTTAGGTCTGCTGATGCAGCTGATTTGAAGGGAGGCAATGTCAGTTTTTCTAAGACATAGTTCAAGTCCCTGGCTGGAGTGGGTGCCCTTCTAGGAGGCCTAATGTTAGATACACCTCTGAGGAATTGCTTAATCAAAGGGTGAGAGAAGACAAGCTGCTCAGTATGAAAGTGTGCTAAAATGGCTGAGGTGTAGATTTTAATGGAAGAAAAGGAGAGGCCCTTGTTAAGTAGCTCTGCTAGGTAGTCCAGAATAAGTGGTAGGGACGGCTGGGAGCTGCTGTGACCTTTTGATAAGCACCAGGAGTTGAATCTTTTCCATTTCTCTGAGTAAGATTTCCTGGTGCTGGGACCTTTTGGCTTCCTTAATAATGTCTAGGGCCTGCTTGCTCAACCGTGGGTTATCCCCGGGCCCTGGGGGATAAGCCATGCAGAAAGGTTGACAGTGTGCAGGTTTGGATGCAGAATCTTCCCTCTGGCTTGTGTCAGGAGGTCTGCAGTTAATGGCAGGGGTCAGTAAGGCTTCCTTGGTCAGGCTGAGCAGCAAGGGTACCAATGCTGCCTGGGCCAATCTGGTGCCATAAGGATGGCTTTTGGTCCTTCCTGCCTTATTTTGAGCAGTACCCTTGGGAGTATGGGGGGGGGGCATAAATGAAGAGATTGGTCCAGTGGAATGAGACAGCATCCACTTTCCAAGCTAGGAGGATGAACTCTCTGGTGCAGAATTTGTGCAGCTGATTGTTGTGTTGTGAGGTGAAGAGGTCCACTTCTGCTGTCCCCCAGGCCTGGGCGATTTGGAGGAATGTCCCCTTTTGGAGTTTCTACTCATGGGGGTCTAAGTAGTTTCTGTTTAGATGGTCTGCTACGGTGTTGTTTACTCCTGGGATGTACTGGACTATCAGGTGTAGGCCCATGGAGAAGGCCGTCTGCCAGAGGCTCACGGCTAGTCAGCAGAGAGGGTAGCAGTGCGTCCCCTTCTGCTTGTTGATGTGCCACATGACTGTGGTATTGTCTGTTTTTATGAGGAGGAATCCTGGTTTTAGGTGGTCTTGGAAGGATGTGATAGCCTTGAGAACGGTCATCATTTCCTTTAGGTTGATGTGCCAGTAAAGGTGCCTGAGGTCCCAAGAGCCTTGGGTGCACTGGGTATCTAAATTAGCGCCCCAAGCTAGGTCTGAGGCATCTGTGGTGATAGTCTGGCCTTGTGGTAGGTAGGTGAAGGGAAGGTCCTTGTTCTAAGTGCAAGTCTCTGCCAACCAAAGAAACTCATTCCCTATGGATGGAATGAGGGGGAGAGTGATCTCCATAGATTGAGTGTGTTGGCACCAAAGGTTCTTTAGGTATCACTGGAGTTTCCTCATGTGCAGCCTGGTCAGGGGAATCATCAGAATGCAGAATGATATGTAACCCAGTGCTCGCAGAATTTTCCTTGCTGTGAGTTTTTTCTGAGAGCTAACTGGGAGAAGTAATTTGGCAGAAAGCATTGTTTTTCTGGTGAGAGGAAGGCTGTTTGAGAGGCTGTGTCCAGGGGTGCGCTCAGGAAGGTGATCTGTTTGGAGAGGTTTAGGTTTGACTTTTTCCTGTTGATAGTGAACCCTGGAGAGGTTAGAGTTGTTTGTACAAAGAGCAGGTCCTGTAGTAACTTCTCTTTTTTGTCTGCTTGGATTAGGCAGTTGTCCAGAAAAGGGTAAATCTGGATGTTTTACTGCCTGCAGAAGGCAACCACTGGGGCTAGGCATTTTGTGAAGACCCTGGGAGCCTTAGATAAGCCAAAGGGTAGCGCAGAGACCTGAAAGTGCTGCGAACCTGCTCTGAAGCGTAGGTATTTTCTGCAGGACTCCCTTATGGGTATATAAAGGTAGGCATCCTTTAGGTGTAGAGTGGCTAACCATGCATTTTTGCCCAGCATTAGTAAAAGTTTTTGAAGAGTTAGCATTTTGAATTTTGGGACCTCTAGGAAGGTGTTTATAGTGGAAAGGTCAAGGATGGGTCGCCAAGTGCCTTCTTTTCTTGGCACTAGGAATGGTCTGGAGTAAAAACCTTTTCCTGCTTGCTCCTGTGGTTCAGGCTCCACTGCCCCTTGAGCATGGAGTATATGCACTTGTTTTAATGCTTTTGCCCACTGATTTGGAGGTAGATTTTGGTAACCTGTTAAGGTTGGATTTGTTGGAAGGTAAACTTGTAGCCCTGAAAAATGATTTTTAATACCCATTGGTCCTTTGTTACAGACAGCCAATTTTGTTTGTAAAGAGATAGCCTTCCTTTTAACCTCTGACAGGAGGGGGAGTGGGAGTCATTGCATGTTCTTAGAGTAGTGAGTGGACTTCCAACTCCCTGCTGTGGGAGTGGTGGAGGGCCACTGTTTAGTTTTTCGCTGGCCTTGGTTTTGTGGTCTAACTGGTCTGTCCCTGTGAGGCTTCTCTTGAACCTGTGTATTTTGGGCTGGGAAAGACCAGTGCTTAGAGGGAAAGTTTCAGCCGAATCTGGGAGGTTGAACTTGGAGGAAGTCTTTTACTGTTTGCATAGCTTTAGCTTTATCCTCCATCTTTTGATGACCTCTTCTGCTTTTGATCCAAAGTGGTCTTTATCCAGGGGGGCATCAAGTAGTTTTGATTTTACATGATCAGGCAGTTGCTGTTCTTTTAGCCATGTGTGCCTCCTAATGACTGAACCTGCCACAGCGGCCCTACTTGAGGCTTCTAGGGCATCGACTCCACAGTGCAGGGAGTGTTTACCTACTTGAGAAGTAGAGTGCAGAAGATCTGCTAACTCTTTGGAAGTTATAGTGTCAGGTAAAGATAAATTCTTTTTTCATAAGTTCCAAGGTGTGCTGTTGATATTTTAGCATATGGAACTGGCAGTTAAGAGCTCTAATAGCTAAGGTTGTAGAGGTGTACACTTTTCTTACCCCATCTGTCCAGAGCTCTTGAGTCCTTGTCAGAGGGAACTGTTTTTTTAGATGAGCTAGCCTTGGCCCCTTTGGGCCCCTGTCTTATTACCTCTGGGTCTGCTGCAGGGTTTTTAAACAAATACTTATGTGAATCAGGCACCCTGTAGTAACTGTCAGGTTTTCTAGGAGCAGAGGGTAAGGCATCAGGGGTGAGGCTAGATTCACTGAAAACATCATCCACCACGTCCAGAATAGAAGGGATGGCCAAGGGTCTGTGCTGAGGAAGATCTAGAAACTTTCCTAGTCTTTCCTTAGACTGAGGATAATCTTGGGCTTCCCACTGGAAATGCTCTGAGTGTGTGTAGCGTTTCCCCAAATTAAAGATCCTCGGGGGGGGGGGGCAGAAGGAATGGATTCCTCTGCATCAAAATCCTCAAAGGAGGTGAAAGGTTGTTGCTCCTCATCTGAATCAAGGTAGTCTGAAATTTCAGAATATGGTTCTGAGTGAACTTCAGGGGAAGTGTCCCTTTTTCTTTTAGAAGGAGTGGTATGGCTATCCGTGATGAGGTACTCCACCACTTTCAGTAACTGTGTCTGAGGCAGTGGAGGAGTAATAAGATGGTAACTAGAGACGGTTTTCTTTGGGGTAGTCTTGCTTTTAGACCTTAGTGAATCCATTTGTCATTGGGATGCCATTATCGGAGGCAAAGACGTTGTTTTTTGCCTTGAATCGGTTGTCCGATGAACCTCCTCGGAAGCCAGTGCCTGTTTTGCGGCTCCAGACACAACCAAAGTGGAGACAACCGAGGGATGGGATGATGAAGCATTTCCTTATGGCATACCAGACTCCGAAAGGGTCTTGGTAGAGGCCTGCGAAGGAAACGAGTCGGGCATCACAGGCTGCGAATGCACCTCACTGAATTCCTGAGAACTGATAACTTGCTTCTGGGACGGATCATCTGAAGGCTTAAGTTTGTGTGGTCTGTCTGTTTCTTTATATTTTCATTTTTTGGGAATATCCACAGACTGCTGACCGACGGATGTCATTTCGTCATGCGAGGAACTATTTTGAAAATGCCTGGCTACAAATTCAGCTCTATGGCGAATAGTCTGTGAATTGAAAAGAGCGCAAAACCAACAGGGGATGTCGTGGTTTGGGCCTAGACAAGTAACGCACAAGGTATGGATGTCTCGGTGTGGTATTTGTTTTCCACAGTGGAGACAATTATTGACTTTTTCAGACATCGGTTAGTGCAAGAAAAAGGTCCCCAATGTAGTACTTAGCTTTAGTCATTTTCAGATTCAGCTTCCACTCTGGCAAAGAGTGACTGGCACACACGCAAACTGCTTTTGCTTCAGGCTCCACAGCAAGAAAGACTGATGTAATGCTGCCAGCTGCTCTCCTTTATACCACTGATGACCTGACGTCAGTACACAGGCGACAGCAGTTGGTGCAGGGGAAAAGATTCACTCTGGCATTCAGGCAGACCAAGGGCTATCCAGCAGAGAGAACCCACAAGTGATGACTGCAACAGTGAAACATGAATAACATCTTTGTGTGCCTGATATACTGATTGAGATAGCTGATGTCCAAAATTGGCCTGAGGTCTCCATTTTTATGGCACTAAAATAATCTTGAGTAAGTTCCAAATCATTGTTGGTCTGGTGGGACCTCCTGGATAACTCATCTGTCTAGCAATTTGTTTTATTTTTTATAGATGCTGCCTTTCTTGTGGGTGGAACATTGTGAATTTTGTTTTGTGGTGGGGGAAAATAAAGGGAATCAAATTGCCTCTAGTGATGACTGCCTGCACCCAGACATCATCTATGATGGCTGTCCAGGTTTCTGGGTGCAGAGATAAGTGCCTCCTGACTGCCTCCAGAGTGCAGCAGTCCAGCAACTGTTCAGGAATGCTGAAAAGGCCTCTCGGAGATGGGACTCCTGAAGCCTTGACTTTGCAGGCCTCCTGTAACTCAATGGAGATGTCTGTCATATGAATACCCCCCCCCCAGTACGAGGGGTGGTCCATGTCCAGAAGTATCTGGGAAGAACCCTTGCAACTTCCAGAACCACACCTTCTTGCCCTCCATCTGATTTCTAGACAAGGTCCATTGGGAGGCAGAAAACCATATTCCTTTGGCAAAAAGGGCTTTTCTGTCCTGTTGACTTCTGGAGAGTGTCTTTAACCTTGGGTTCAAAAAGAGCCTGCAATGTCACAGAAGTGCATTCAAGCATGTCTTCTTAAGGTAATACTGCACCTGCAGCTCTCCAAGTTCCCTCAGTTACACTGGGTATAAGAAGCATAGAGGCATTTGACTGAGAATGCATGGTGGTCAGCTGCAAGTCCATGGTTTTCTTGTTCTCTGCAGATATGGACCCAGAGAAAGACTTGGACAGCTACTTTGTCAGATCTCTCTGAAACATTATAATATGTGCCAAATAATTCAGCAATCTTAAGCCAAATGTTTCTGAAGTGTAGACTTTTTCTCAAATCTATCCAAAGCCCTAGACAATCTGTTAGGGGGATGGACGGATGAGCTTGCCCCTGCAAGCTCCTTTTTGGTGGCTGCCACTGCTACTATTGTGTCCACCCATCAGGCTTTAGCTCCAAAACTGCCTGCCTTTTGGAGAGACAAGGAATTTATCTAGTTTTTTTTGGGCATCAGTTTAATCACATCTGGTTCTTTCCATGCTCACTGCAAGATCAAGTCCATCATCTCATGGGTGGAAGGGACCACACAAGAAGTAGCTGTGCCAGATCCAAATGCCACAAGAAACAGTGCTTCCTCTTGGGATGGAGCTTCAGAAAACCAACCTCATTTCTGCCAGAACAGCTCCAAGATCTCCCTGAATGAGATATCCTCAAGTGGTCATCTGGGGAATTTCTCCCAGTCATCAAAATGTGTGTTTTCTGTGATGAACCCCTGAGGAGGAGTCATTGTGCCTGCTTTTACATGAATACTTATGAGAATCTCAACAGTGGGATGCTCATGAGAGGATTTGGAAGACTGTTGGGTGCCCTGTAAGTGGAACGTCTCAAGGCTAATAGGATCTGGTTATCCCAATGGAACAGACAGTAAAGGATCAGGACCTAAGGTTTTCATCTGTGAGGCGGACAGAGCTGAGACAGAAAGAGACGTCCAATCCCCCTGCTGTAGAAAGAGCTGTTTTGGAAAGCAGAAGCTGAAGGAGAGCACCGAACTATCCCAGTAGGAGCAGAGACTTCCACACCTGAATGGCAGAGGAAACCAGATCAACTCTGCTCTGAGAGAGATGCCAAAGCTAAGCTATCTAAGGCTAAATCACCAAGTGGAAGGGACAACTCAGGGAATTTTGGAATTGATCCCCTGCCCCTGGAACAGGTGCCAAAGCTTTGGCTATGAGATTCCCCTACATCAAAGGAGCTCAGAACTGGTGGGATCATAAAACTCACCTGACAAGAAGATGACCATACCTTCCAATCCAATGTGGAAATCTCTTGAGGAAACCTCAGATTCATAGGCCCTGAAGACGGTGGGCAGACTGGGGGAGCAGCAACCATAGGAAGGGTCTAAGGGCCAAAGCTCATGTGTCTGACAGTAGACAGAGCTGGGAGAACCCTCAGCTGAATTTGAGTCATGAGAAATCTCCTCTTTATTCTATCCACATCCACTTCTGGTAGATCTACCAGACCTTAGGGAGAAAGATGCAAATGGTGGTTTTGATGATCTTTGAGACAGTTTCTCTTGGAGAAAAGTGGAATGCAGATCCAATATAGGTGGTGCTTTGGTTGTACTGCTGTCTGATCTGAAGGAGGAGCAGGATCTGATGACCTGGACATTTTTTGAAGCTGGAATCAAAGGCAATCGAGATGAAGGAAAGTGGTTAGGGGAGAGCTTTCATGTCTCTTTGCCGTTGTCCCTGGACTTGTCACTCTTATTCCCTCTAGATTTATCTGCAGATTTCATACCAGATGGGGAGGATCCAGAAAGTGAAGAAACAGAGTGTGAAGATTCTTTCATAGAAGGAAGATTAAGTCCTTTCAATACCAGCTTGTTTCTATGCTCAATAACCGCCTGGTAGCCAAAGGTTGTACAAATGGTGCAATCCTCATCCAAATGGGTAGCACCCAAACAATATACAAATTTCTGGTGTGTATCTGAATTAGAAAGTTTATGGCTGAAAGCCACACATTCCTTGAATCCTGATGGCTTGTCACACACTATTTACCCAACTAAAAATTAAAGAGCAGAGACGTTTTATTATCATCTTTTTTTTTTTTTTTACTACAAATACCAACAATGGTAAACTCAACACAGCAATACCAACAATAGTAATAACTACTGCCTGATAGCAGGTAACCCAAGTCTAATAGAACGAGGGACACAGGCCCAAGACAAATGGAAGAAAGCAGTTTACAGTGGCTAGGAAGTCTGCGGATAAGGGAAAGGTTATCCAGAAAATGAGGAAAGGGACTCTCGGACAAGCAGTATATTAACAACTTTCCAAAACAGTATTGAAATACCACAGCAACAGTAAGAGAGAGAGAACTTAGTTGATGCAAGCCTGAGCTGAGTGGATCATGTCTGTTCACTCCAAAATGCAAATAAGATCTGAGGGAATCTTGGGGACTGGAGGGGATTAAGGGTAAGGGGAGGAGTCTGAGCTGGGAAATCTGAAGTCTAAAGGTGTCTGAATTTGAATTTGAAACCCATCTATTGAGGAATGGACAGAATGAACAACATCAGATATGCGGCTTCACAGACAGTGGCTACCCAAGAACAGCATTGCAAAGCCAGTAAATATTGGGCATGGTGCTTAATAAACCTGTCTTTTCATGGATTTCAGCGCGTACTTGGGAAGCTTCAGGCACTACATGGTATTTTCACTCTTACAAATATCAGAGTACAACCATACTAAGAATATTAATTTTTATGTGAACAGAAGAAAGAGATTATAAAACTGTATATAGTAAGCATATCTGCTATAATCACAAAGATTTTGTCACAATGATTCATAATGTGTTACTGCAATATTCCCTTACTGCAGTACAAGCCTACAATAGCTATTTTGGCAATTTACTGCGGTAGCATTGTTGCCTCACAGTAAGACGTTGTCCTGTTCGATTTTCAGCTAGAGCATCTCCTCTGTGGAGACCTGCGTGAATGGGTGTACCTTCGTTGAAGGTTGTGCGTCACGGCTGGCAACTCGGCATGTAAAAATCTACTGTCAATCATTAGCGGACCAGAGTTCCGCTGTGGCGACCCCTAACCAGGAAAAGCCAAAAGACACAACAACATATGATATAACGCATAATAAGCCATGTATATTTTTTTATTTAGAGAGCACTAAGCCATGGTACAATTTTTGGCAATTTGCATGTCAACGTGTATAAGTTCTGCCAATTCTAAGCTTAGCAGGTGTACGTTATTTAAAATAATTTAATACTGTTTCAGTTCATTTTTTTAAAGGTTGTCTAGCTGCTGACAGTTACTACATTGTACGGAAGAAGTTTGTTCCAAATGTTTCAGTGCAGTTCCTGAAAAGCAAACCTCCAAAAGACTTGCTTGTTTTTGTAGCTCTTATTAATATTACTATATTATTGGATGAAAGCAGGTGGGCATGTTGTTTTGGATAGGTTTTATGGCTTGGTGATAGTTGCCTTGTACAGGAACGTTTAGGCTTGGAGAAGTAGTAAGAGTTCTAGCTTATTTTTGAGGGATGGCCAGGAAAGGTTCTTTCACAGGGAAAGAGTGCTGAGTGCTGTGAGGGAAATCCAGTACACATTCTAGAGGGCTGTGATAGGTTTTGCAAGTACATATTCAGAGCTACTCATATAAATGATGCTACTGGGCAAGACCGCAATCCAAATTGTAGCTTACTACAGATCCCCACCATGCCCCAGGATTCCCACTCCTCATTTCTTGATACACTGGAAAATATTAGGGTACAACCCTAATAATGGGTGATTTCAACTACCCCACCATTAACTGGGAAAACTACTCGTGTATCAACTCTTGTATTTAACTTTTTCTAGAATTCATAAATTCCAATGCCTTGGATCAACTTATCCATACCCCCAACAAGGGCAGCAATATCCTAGACCTGGTCATTACCAACATGGGCAACCGGTGTTCCACACCAGAGGTCAAATCCTCGTTGGTCAGATCCGACCACAAGCTAATCACCCTAGACATCTACCATCCCACCCCCAACCCCATTAGGGAAACCACCGTAAAAAATTTCTCCGAAGCCAACTTCACACTTAAGACAGAAGTGGCAAACTTCACGACACCCATGCTGACGGACAATAGAGGTACGACTGCTGAATCCTATACAAATGCGCTGTATAAGCACTTACACAAGTGCATGGATCGTGCAATCCCTAACAGAACCAAGATGCTAGCCTCCAAAAAAAAAAGCCAATCTGGTGGTCCCCTGCCATAAACAAACTCTACAACAGAAGAAAGAAACTGTTGCAAAAGAGTAAAATCCCATGATTGGAGGAACTCCATGGTCAGCCTCAGTAAGAAGCTGAGATCCCTCATAAAATCCTCCAAAGCTAGTTATGAAAACAAAATCACCACTGATTCTAAAGACAACCACAAACCATTCTATAGCTATGTCAAGAATCTCACTGGCAACACTCAGATCTGCTCTGAGCTACAGCACAATGGCACTAAATATAAAGAACCAACTGATATTGCCAACATCCTGGCAGATAGGTTCAGTGCTAACTTTACCCCTCTCTCACCCCCTAAAGGGCCCATCTCTACACCAGAAGAATGCAAAGTCCATGTAATCACAGCTGCACAAGTAAAAAACACACTCTCCAAAACCAAGAAGACAGCATCGATGGGACCTGACAACATCCCAGGCTGCGTTCTACACGAACTACAGAATTAACTGGCACCCCACCTACGTACCATGTTCAAGCATAGCCTCACCTCAGGCTTTGTGCCCACTGAATGGCGCACAGCAACAGTTATCCCACTCCACAAAGTGGAAGCCACCACAGACCCCAGGAATTACTGCCCCATTAGCCTGACGAGCCTGGTCTGCAAGGCTATGGAACGTATCATTATGGAACTTATAAACAATGACATTGGTAATCTCCAAACTCTGAACCCTACCCAGTTTGGGTTTGTAAAAGGCATATCATGTCTCCTAAACCTGAGAGACTTCTTTGAAGCGGTCACCAAAGCCGTAGATGAGGGTAAGGTGGTTCACACAGCCTATCTAGATCTCGCCAAGGCTTTCAACACCATCCCCCACTCTGGAATTATAGATAAACTCACTAAACTAGGTATAAACCCCTATCTCACAAGATGGGTTGCCAACTTGCTCACTGACAGAACCCACACTGTGAAATCCAACTTCAGACCAGTGACAAGTGGAGTACCACAGGGTTCAGTCCTGGGTCCTCTCCTGTTTGATTTCTACTTCTCTGAAGTACAGGCTAACAAAATTCACAGATGACTGCAAACAAGGAGCCATAATCCAAACTCCTAACGATGTGGACATCCTACAAAAGGGCCTCACTGAGACAGATGCCTGGTGTCAAAGCCATAGCCTCAAGCTCAATGCCAAAAAGTGCACTGTCATCCCTTTTGGTAAAAACTCTGTACCCATGAACTACCACATAGGTGGTTGTCTACTTAACACCGAAAGTATGATAAGAGACCTTGGGACACAGGTGGACAGTAGTCTCTCCTTTGATAATCACATCGCCACAGTAGTCAGGAAGTCCTTCTACGTGGAACATCTGGTCACAAAAGGGTTCTCATCCAGGAAAAAAGAGGTCACTGTTCCCCTCTACTCGACACTCATTAGACCCATTATAGAGTACAGCGCCCCTTTTGGCATGTACCTCACAAGACATCTACAACAACTGGAAAGGCCGCAGAAATACCTCACAAAGAGGATTACGGACCTCAAACAGAAGCCCTACACAGACCGTCTCAAAAAACTCCAGCTTTACTCTGTTGCATATCGCCTACTCAGAGGCGATCTCTGCCTAACATACAAAGCTATGTCAAACCCAGAGCTGTTGGACATGCTCCACTTAAAGAAATCCCAATCCCTCTGAGCTACACATTCTAGGGACCTAACCCTTGTCACCACAATAAACAGAACATGCTGGAGGGGTAGATTTCTGTCCCAGAGACTTCCCATACTCTGGAACAAACTACCTATACATACCAAACAAAGCTCCTCATTAGCACTCTTCAAGAAAAATCTTGATGATGGGAAATAGGAAATTCACCCCTGGGATCACTTCTGTGGCTCTGCTTCACAGGGGCACAGGAAAATGATTTTCTTGGGTGGCAAAAGCCAGGATACCGTTTGGCTAGGCTTATATAGGCCCTAGGGCCAACAGCCTAATACCTAGCTATGAACCTACTATAAAATAATTTTAAGACTAGTGTGTCTATGAAGTTCTTTCTTGCATGGTCTGAGGTATATTTTGATCCTGTATAGATTGGCTCATATGACATACAGTTTTTATTGGTGGACTTGCCTATTTTTTGAGACACAGTCCTTCATCAATCATGACACCTAGGTACTTCACTGTGTTGGAATGAAGTATTGTCTCGATGCAGTCTGGTTTTCATGGGATGGTGGGTATTTTTATAATGGTTTGGGTGGAATATATTGCATATACTTTTGATGGCATTTAATAAGTGGAATTCTGACATACATGTTTCCAGTATTTGGGATCTTTTCTATAGTTTTTCTGAAGCTTTTGTATTCTTTTTCCAGAGCACAGGACAGAAACGTCATCAACATATTGTATTATTTATGTATTGAGTTTGTTCACTTCATTTACACTAAGACTGAACAGTAAAAGACCAAAGGTGGAGCCTTGTTCTACTCCTTCAGAAATGGTAAATTTGGATAACAGCCAAGAACCCTAAATAATTTGTTTTTCTGCACTTAGTAGGACAGCCTCTGAACCATTTTATGGCTATATGGTGGAAACCTATGTTTTGCAGTCTATGCACAAGTCATGATTTTTTCAGTGTCAAATATTTCTGAAAGATCATGGAAAGTCCTACAACTTCTTGGTTCAGTTCTTCCCTGATATAGCTGTGGCCATTCTTCTTCTTTCGGCTGTTCTCATTAGGAGTCACCACAGCGGATCATCTATTTCCATTTCTTTCTGTCATACCACCCACCTGCATTGTCTTCTCTCACCACATCCATAAACCTTACCTTAGGCCCTCCTCTTTTTCTCTTACCTGGCAGCTCCAACCATACAGAAAATCAGGTACACAACAATCAAAATGCATTATTACAGAGTTTTAAGGCTCAGAGGTAGTTGTTTCTCTAAAAATAGAAAACCGATGAGAGATCAAGCTCAGAGTACCTGGCATGATACCTGCAGCTCATACATAGAAGGGGACACTTGTGAAACTGCAATCCAGCATGAATGGGAGACCATCATAGCTGTTAATCTGGCAAGCAGCAATATGACTTGGTCATACCTCCCAACCATACCGATTTACTTGTTTTTTTACCGGGTGTTGGGGTCCAAATGAAGGGGTGTCACGATTCCTGAGTGGCACCCCCTTCATTTATGATTTATTCAATTTTCACGCTGTTGGTGCTGACATCATCACGTGCGCGATGACATCAACGCTATCAAGGCTACCAGCCAGTCGGAATTGAGATGAGGGAGCTCACATCATTTCCATCTGGCCGCAAATGCGAGTGGGAAGTTTATGAAGTATATGCGAGAGAAGAAATGGAATCACCAGTTGAGCTGAAGGAGTTCACATCAGTTCCAAATGCGAGCGGGAAGAGTTTTATGGAGTGCAGAGCTTTTATGGATTATATATGCTATGCAAGGGAAGCTGGAATCAACAGAACATGTTTGGCCATGAATGCGAGTTATTGTGAGAGCTAACGGCTCTTCTATTTGAAGTAAGGTATGAAGAACACTTCTATATGAGTGATTTATGGAGAGAGCTTGTGTGTGTGTGTGTGTGTGTGTGTGTGTGTGTGTGTGTGTGTGTGTGTGTGTGAAAATGTCCCCCCCCCCATTCAATATACCTGGTGGATAGAGGTACTCAGGCTCAAACCCTGTACCTTCAGTACAGGGTAAAAAGAGCCTAAAGTCCCTAGCCACCACCACTTGTGAGCTTTGCCTAGATTTTTTGTGCTAAGACTTGAGAGCTACAGTGAGAACTAAATTTGTATTCCCCCATTATTGGCTTTGTTTGTCCAGGTTTTTTGTGCTAAGAGGTTGAGAGCTGTGGTGAGAAGTGAGAAATGAATTCACTAAATAATAGCCAGTAAGTTTCAGTCTTCCTATTTTTCAGGAAGCTGCTGATTTAGCATAGTGATATGTTGCTCTGACTGTAGTGCATAGGATCCTGGGTTCAAGTCTTACTAGTGAAATGCATGGTGGTAACACAACATTTTATTCTAACAACTTTACAAAATTATACAAGCAATGTTTAAAATGTGTCCCTGGTTTTTGACCCTTTGACCCCTTTCAAAAAAAATGAAATTGAAAATGTGTGAGAAGCTGTGCAAGATGCCTATGGCTTACACTACTGTCAGTCTATTTATAGTGTGGAAGTAGACTTCTATGATGGAAAATGTTCTGAATGGGCAGTTTTGTTTCACTGCCTACAGTACAGTCTACTGGAAAAATGTTTAAACAATAAATTTAAAATGCACTCTGTAACAAGTGTGCTGCATTATACAAGGAATGTAATTTAATAAAGTCAGGAAGGTGCATCAAAGAAAATAACACATGTATGTTTCTTGTTTTGTGTGCAAGGGACCAATGACATGAAAACAACCCAAAGGTAATCTTTATCCACCACTGGCCAGATGCATTTTCTTTGGATGTGGTGTGGGTTTCAATGCTGTTTCAATGAATGTAAGTTTCAAGGGCAGACCAGTTTTAATGCCAAGTCTATTTTCATTGTGCGACAGTATTACTTTTACCAGATGTGTATTAGTGTTTGTGCATTGTTATGCTGTAAAAATAAAATCCAAATAATCATTGTAGAAGTAAAGCAGTATGCACACATTAGTGTTTATGGTAAATGGGGCGAAATAGCCATATTTTGGTTGCCTGTTCTTCAGTTTGAGTTTGAAAGTTGGTATCCCACAATTCCACTGGAGTGGGTGGGGTTACATAATTATGTATGCAAATCAGATGTTCATCAGCATACAGATTTGTACCTATTTTTCATGGGCCTTGTCCAGATTTTTGATGTTTCTAAGTTGAAAGGTATGGACTTGGTAGAAAACTTTTAGTTATGTACTTACCATAACTTTAGATGTATGGGATCCATCTCGCCTACATTCTGTACAGATGGGTTCGGAGCCGATCCTCGGCTCCAACTCGGCACGCTATACTACAGAACGAAGTCTCTTATTGGCTGAGCCTCCTCATATCCCAGGATGCCCCACTACTGCTTCCCCAGATCTTGTTTGTCCGCACACATGCACACACACACATAGACTGTTGTTATAAAATTGCCAGGTGTTTCAAGAGAGGAAAAAAAGTACAGTTTTGTACCTACCATAAATGTAGATGTTCGAGGATCCACATTGCTGCAGTCCTAACCATTGGGTAGTCCGCTGTCCAGTCGGCCCGAATACCAAAGTATATGGCTGACGTCGGTCAAGGCGCATTAGACTGATGTCAGGACACTAATGCGCATGACCGACGTCATATCCTCAGTCTTTTCTTGCCCCAGATGTCAGAAGACCCTAAAAAGACAAGGCCCAAACCAAAACACCAAAAAACCCTGCATCAAACATATATACAATATATACAAATGTACAAGAATATATATATATATATATTAGCCCACACCACCACCCCTAAACACAGAGGGGAAGGAGGGAGGGTAAATTGGACTGCAGCAATGTGGATCCTCGAACATCTACATTTATGGTAGGTACAAAACTGTACTATGTTCTTCATTCCACATTGCTGCAGTCCTAACCATTGGGTAGAATCCCAAAGCAGAGGTAAGGGAGGCTGGCAAATCATAAGGAAGCAGGAGCTGTCAACATGCCTTGCAAAATAGCTGTGGCAAAACCAGCCCTAGATTTAGAGTAGAGAGGAAGGTGGTAATGCTTAGAGAAAGTATGCACTGAACTCCAAGTAGCTGCCTCCAAAATATCCTTAGTTGCCACCCCTTAGAAATGCTGTTGAAGTGGCAGTAGCCCTAGTGGAATGAGGCCTAATCCCAGCTGGAATCTCCTTGCCATGATGGGAGTAACAAAATGAAATGCAAAACCCAATCCACTTAGAAATAGTTTGCTTAGACACAGGCTTGCCCTGAGAACTCAAAGCAAAAGAAACAAACAATTGCTGAGACTGCCTGAAATCCTTAGTCCTGCTTAAATAATAACGCAACTGCCTATGTACATCTAAAGTGTGCAAAATCTTTTCCCCCTTATTTTGGGGATCTGCATAGAAAGTAGGCAAATGAATAGTTTGGTTTAAAGCCACACTAGAAACCACCTTAGGCATAAAGGAAGGATTAGTACGTAATGATACCCTATCCTTATGGAAAATCAAAAAGGGCTCTACTGCCATAAGGGCCTGCAACTCAGAAACCCTTCTTGCAGAAGTAATAGCCAACAAAAAAGCAGTCTTCCATGACAAGTATTTCAAGTCAGCAGTAGCCGCAGGCTCAAAAGGTTGTAGAGTAAGTTTTTCCAACACAAAATTGAGATCCCAAGCAGGAGTAGGAGCTCTACGTGGGGGTCTTATATTCTTTGCCCCTCTAAGAAACTGCTTGAACAAAGGATGCGAAAACAATGGTGGGTCACAATCATAGTGAGCTGAAATTGCTGCAGCATGAATCTTAATGGAAGAGAAAGACAAACCTTTGTCCAGTAACTCAGTAAGATATTGAAGAGCCACACTCAAATTAGGCTCAGAAATCTCCAAATTCTTTGCTGCACTCCAAAATAAAAATCTCTTCCATTTTTCTGCGTACACTTTTCTTGTACTAGGTCTTCTAGCTTCCATAATCACATTTAAAACTTGTTGAGGAAGTTGAGACCTGCTGTGTTTCAACACAGAATATGCCAGGCTGTTAGATGAAGAGAGTGAAGCTTGACATTGAGCAGGTGACCGTCCTTCTGAGATAACAGATGTGGAATCAAAGGTAAAGGCCATGGGGGCTGCCTTACCAGACTCCTTAGTAGTGGGTACCAGTGTTGCGAGGCCAATCTGGAGCTATTAAAATCATCCTTGGCTTGTCTTGTCTGACCTTTAGGAGCACCTTTGGAAGAAGAGGCAGAGGTGGAAAGGCATACACATGAAGATTTTTCCAACTGAAAGAAAGAGCATCCACTTTCCAAGCTGTATGATGAAACCCCTTTGTGCAAAACTTTGGCAGCTGGTGGTTTAGTGGAGAAGCGAACAGATCTATGTCTGGAGTTCCCCATGACACTGTCAATTTCTGAAATACATGAAGATCCAGTTTCCACTCGTGGGGATCCATGATTTGCCTGCTTAACACATCTGCTAAGGAGTTCTGTGCTCCCGGCAGAAACCTTGCCTGAAGAGTTAGTTGCAAGCTGAGCGCAGTCTCCCATAAAATTATTGCTTGCCTGCATAGAGGATAAGAATGTGTTCCCCCTTGTTTGTTGATGTACCACATGACAGTTGTGTTGTCTGTTAGAATCAACACCTGCCCAGGAAGAAGTAACTCCTTGAAAGCCATTAATGCAAACTGGACTGCTAACATCTCCTTCATGTTGATATGTAGATGCTGTAGTCTGGCAGGCCACTTGTCTTGTATCCACTTTCCATTTAGATGAGCTCCCAAGCAATGTCCGAGGCATCTGTCGTTAAAATCTGACTCGCCTCTGGCCGGGTCACAGAGAGTCCCTTGTTTAGGTGACATTCCTGAGCCCACCACAAAAATTCTTTTGAATGCAAGGTATTATTTGAATGACAGTGTCCAAATCCTGGCAGTGCTGTGTCCACACATTTTTGAGATACCATTGCAGCTTCCTCATATGCAGTTTGGCATTGGGAAGCACCAGAATACAAGATGCCATGAACCCTAAGGCTTGAAGGACTGTCCTTGCAGTCAGCCCGGACTGAAGAGATAGTTGATGGAAGTAACTGGAAAGATTCTTTTGTTTGTCCGGGGTTAAAAAGGCCATCTGGGCTGCTGTATTCAGTCTCACACCCAGAAAGCACATGTCTTGAGAGGGTACTAGACTGGACTTTATTTCGTTCACAGAATACCCTAGGCATCTTAGCACTGCTATGACATATTCCAGATGCTGTAGAAGGTCTTCCTTTTCTTGAGCCAGAATCAGGCAGTCGTCCAAGTAAGGATAGATTTAAATTCCTTTTAGCCTGAAGTAAGCTATCACTGGAGCCAGAACCTTTGTGAATACTCTGGGCGCAGTAGATAAGCCAAAGGGCAATGCAGAGAACTGATAATGAGAATTTCCAGCTCGAAAACGCAGATACTTCCTGCAACTTAGTCTTATAGGCACATGAAGGTAAGCTTCCTTGAGATCTAAAGTTACCATCCAATGATCTTTGCCCAGCAGAGGTAAAAGCTGTTGTAACGTCAACATCTTGAACTTGGGAATGTCCAGATAAGTGTTGAGGATAGATAAATCCAAAATTGGTCTCCACGTGTTCCCCTTCTTTGGTACTAGGAACAGGCGAGAATAAAATCCTAGGCCCCTTTCTGGTACAGGGACTGGCTGAATGGCCCCTATTTGGAGTAACAGAGAAATTTGCTTGTGAGCCTCTTTCCTTTGTGGAGGAGGAACGTCTGGCATGCCTTTGAAAGGGGCAATGTATGGAAATAAAACCTGTAACCGTGGTGAATGATATCCAACACCCATCTGTCTTGAGTGATTAAATCCCAATTTTCTTTGAAAAGAGACAGTCTTCCTCCCAAAGGAGCTGCCAGGCGAGAATCTACTGGCAGCTGAAAAGGCAGGTCATTGGGTCTGTTTACGAAAGGACTGACCCCTGCCCTCACCAGAAGTCTGAGCAGGTGAACCCCTGTTCTAGGCCTAAAAGAACCTTGAGCTCTGCCCCTACCACGTCTAGACCTACCCCTAGACTGGGAATCATAAGCAGGATATGTCCATCCCTTAGTAGGCCAATTTCTACTAAACTTGGTGGCTGCACCTGCAAAAATCTTTAACAGTTTGCATAGACTTAGCTTTGTCCTCCATTTTCTTTAAAACTGCTTCCACAGGCGAACCAAATAACACATCAGACTGTAAAGGAGCATCCAAAATCCTAGTCTTAACATGCTCTGCTAAATTCTGATCCCTCAACCAGGCATGCCTGCGAAGAACAGAACTAGTGGCAGCCACCCTCGAGGAGGCCTGCACAGCATCAAAACCACATTGCAAAGAATGCTTACCCACTTGTTCAGACACATGAACTAAATCCAGCAACTCTTTACACTCTATACCTTCCGCCAAAGCATCCACCTTAGATTTCAATTGTGAAAGGAGATAATTTTGATATTTTAGCATGTGAAACTGACAATTCAACGCTCTCATGGCTAAAGTGGAAGAAGTATACACTTTCTTTCCCCACCTATCCAAAGCCCTTGCCTCTTTATCAGTGGGAACAGGATTTTTAACAACAGAGGCCTTAACACCTTTAGGCCCCTGAGAAACAGTTTTCGGGTCTGCCCTAGGACTCTTAAACAGATACTTATGAGCTTCAGGCACCCTATAGTACCTATCAGGTTTAACAGGGGCAGGAGGCAAAGAATCAGGGTTCAGGGAAGCCTCTACAAAAACATCTTCCACCACATTCAACACAGGAGGTATAGCTAAGGGCCTATGCTGGGGTAAAAATAAGAATTCCCTAAGCCTTTTCCTGGAATCAGAGTAATCTTGGCCTTCCCATTTAAAGTGCTGCCTCATGGAATGCAGAGTCTCTGAAAATGAGAAATCCTCAGGAGGAGAAGCTGTAGGAGTGGAATCATCCACATCAGAATCAGAATAAGGAGGATACTCCTGCAAGTCTTCCGCAGAAGACTCAGAAGCCTCTGAACACTGTTCAAAACTCTCAAACTCAGGATCCACCCTAGGCCTCTTATCAGGAGGGGGCATAGAGCCTCTAATCATAGTAATTAAATCTTCTGCCATTTTAAGCATATGTTTCTTAGGCACAGAACCTGAAGTGCTAGGAGAAGCCCCCACTGAAGCTAAACTTGGCCTACCTCTCAAAGAAGTTTTGGAAACAGAAGGAGAGGCTCTAACTACCTTGGGAAGAGAGGGAAGAACAGTTACCTGAGAAGGCCCCTCAGCCTGGCCTACCTCCTGAGAAGGCACATCCTGTAACAGTAAAGTCTCTGCCTGAGACTCCAAAGAAACTCCTGGCAAAACCTCTGGCTCCACTGAGCCTTCTAAAGAACCGGCGTCCGGGACTGCGGTTCATCAACCCTAGGCTTTGCTGTTTTGTCCTTGCGCTTTTTGCCGAAGCGGGCGTCGGAGCATCCGGCGGCATTTTATAATTACAACGCTTCCCAAACACTAACCTGGCACAGTCTAACCTTCTCTTAATAGTGCGTTTGTTAAATCTAGCACAAGAGCGGCAACCAACAACGTCGTGCTCAGGCCCTAAACAAGGTATACACAAAGTATGGTAATCCCTATGAGGTATCTGCTTCCCACAAGAAATACAGTTATTCACTTTTTCTGACATCCGGTTAAATACTGAGGCAAGAAAAACCAAAATGTTCCCAACGGGTACTTAGCCAACTTTGATTCGGTCTGAAACTCCGACTTCGGAAATTTTTCAGAACGCCAACCTGCACTCGCAAAACTGCTTCTGCATCGGACCATGCGGCAAAAAAGACTGAGGATATGACGTCGGTCATGCGCATTAGTACCCTGACGTCCTGACATCAGTCTAATGCGCCTTGACCGACATCAGCCATATACTTTGGTATTCGGGCCGACTGGACAGCGGACTACCCAATGGTTAGGACTGCAGCAATGTGGAATGAAGAACATCAGTTGTATTCGGACCGTTCGGTCTCTTCTGGCCTCCAAGGCAGGGGGAAAGAGTGTGGGTTATTAGGAATGTAGGCGAGATGGATCCCATATATCTAAAGTTATGGTAAGTACATAACTAAAAGATGTAATGTGATCCTATCTCACCTACATTCTGTAAAGATGGGACAGCGTCCCTAGCACCTAATTCCTGGGTGGCTCATTGGAAAACGGTCCGGAGAACCGTGGAACCGAAGGAAGCTCGGCCCCTGGATGCCACATCCAATTTGTAGTGAGAAATAAAGGTATGAAGAGAAGACCACGTAGCAGCTGCACAGATGTCATTAATAGAGAGCTTGGAATAAAAAGCTGCAGAAGTGCACATAGCCCTGGTAGAATGAGCTTTCACAGGAATTGTAAGCTCTTTATTTGAAATGCGATAAATATGACTGATACAGTCTCTGATCCACTTGGCAATAGTGACTTTCGTGACGGCTTTGCCCAATTTATTGTCTGAAAAAGACACAAAAAGTTGATCTGATTTTCGTGCTTGTTGTGTCCTATCCAAATAGAAACGTAATTGTCTGTGCACATCTAAGGTGTGAAATGTATACTCAGCTCTGTCTGTATACTTAGGGAAAAAAAAATGGTAATTCCAGAGATTGTTGCAAGCAAAATTTAGAACAAACCTTTGGTATAAAGGATGGGTTTGGTCTTAGAGAAACTCTATCCTTGTGAAAAA
Source organism: Protopterus annectens (assembly GCF_019279795.1). Lineage (NCBI taxonomy): Eukaryota > Metazoa > Chordata > Ceratodontiformes > Protopteridae > Protopterus > Protopterus annectens. Next base: position 17,402,697 of record NC_056735.1, read on the forward strand.
TCAGGTATGGTGAATTGATGCATAAGGCTTGAAGTTCTGAAACTCGCCTGGCTGATGTGATAGCAACTAGAAGGGCAGTCTTCCAAGAAAGAAATTTCAAGTCACAGGTTGCTGCCGGCTCAAAGGGGGGGTGCGGTTAATGCGCCTAACACTACGTTAAGGTCCCACAATGGTGCAGGATGCGATATAGGTGGCCTAAGAAGCCAAGCTCCTTTAATAAAGGCTTTGCACAACTTATTGCTCATTAAAGGTGGTTCTACGTTCTCATGAAAATTGGAAATAGCCAATTGAACTTTGATGGTGGACACCGAACAACCCTGGTTGAACAGGGAAGTTAAAAACTTCAGAACCTCTGACACAGAAGCTGTCATAGGGTCTAATCCTCGGAGTTGAGCCCAAATAGAAAACCTCTTCCATTTACTGCTATACATCTTTTTTGTAGAGGACTTGTGGGCCGAGGACAAAATATGCATAACCTCAGGGTCGAAAGAATGGCTCCTAACTATGGTCGGAAGAGGAGTAGCCAAGCTGCTAGCTTCAATGAATGGAGGGACTGATGGAGCTGTCCTGACTAATGAATCAGAAGGTCCGGAACTTGGTCCAGGAACCAGGGACCGTCCAATGCATACTTGCGAAGAAAGGGGAACCATACTTGACGAGGCCAGTATGGGGCGATTAGAATCATTTTGCTTCCCAAGCGAATCGCCTTCTGAACCACCTTGGGGATAAGGGGAACCGGAGGAAAGGAGTATAGCAGACCGGGGGGCCAAGCTTGGACTAGAGCATCCTTGGGGGTCTCCCCCAGAGCTGGAATGAGAGAGAAGAACTGCTGGCATTTTGCACTGAGGGGAGTTGCAAAAAGATCGCAACATGGGATTCCCCATCTCGTGAAAATCTGTGTTACCACTTTGTGATTCAAGGACCATTCGTGTGGGGAGAGAATAGTCCTGCTCAGTCTGTCGGCTATCACATTGGATGTCCCCAGAATGTGTGTTGCCACTAGAAAGCGTTTGGTAGCAATCGCCCAATCCCATACCTTCATGGCCTCTCTGCAAAGGGGGTAAGATCTGGTCCCTCCTTGCTTGTTCAAGTACCAGACTACCGACATGTTGTCGGACTGAATGGCAATCGTCCCCTGGGGAAGGTGGTCGTGTAGTGCTTGCAACATTAGAAGCACCGCCCTCATTTCCAGGATATTGATGTGGAGAAGATTCTCGTCGGAGTGCCACGTGCCTTGGACCGACCTGTCCAGATAATGTCCCCCCACCCTGTCTGGGAGGTGTCCGTAGTCAATGTGGCTGAGGGGGATGGGGGAACGAAGGGTCGCCCCTGATCCAGGTTGGAGGAATGAAGCCACCAATGAAGATCCTGCTTGCACGTCTCTGTTACCAATATGTGGTGACTGAGGGGGAGGTCTTGATAAGACCACTGGGCTAAGAGGAGCCACTGGAGTATCCTCATATGTAACCTTGCAAAAGGAACGAGAAGAATGGTGGCTGACATGGAACCCAACAGCTGCAGGACCATTCTCGCTGGAGCTCGACGTCTGAGGAGTAACGCCGCACCTGAGACTGCAATGTTGCTATCCTTTCCAGGAAGATAGACTCGCATCTGCCTTGAGTCTATTTCTGCACCAATAAACAGAATACGCTGTGATGGCAGCAATGGATTTTGTCCAATTGAAGGTGATTCCTAAGGAGCTGCCTAGGGAGATAGTGGCAGCTAGAGTTCTTAAGAGTAGATGCCTTGAGGTGGCAGTTAGGAGCCAGTCGTCTAGGTATGGAAACACCTGGAATCCTAGACTTCTCAGGTGAGCAGTCACCACTGCCAAACATTTGGTGAACACCCTGGGGGCTGTGGTGAGACCAAATGGCAGTGCACGGAACTGAAATAACTGTCCCCTAGGCTGAAGCGCAAGTGTCTCCTCGACGCCTGATTTACCAGAATGTGATAATAGGCGTCCTTGAGATCTATGGAGCACATCCAAACACCATTCTCCAGAAGCAGGAGAATGGTTTGCAAGGTGACCATCCGGAATTTGGACTTTTTCACTGATCGGTTTAATTTGCTGAGATCCAAAATGGGCCTCAAGTCCCCGGTCTTTTTTGGTACCAAAAAGAATCTCAAGTAAGTCCCTGATCCGGTCTGATCTGCGGGGACAGGTTGGATGACTCCTTTTTGAAGCAGCTTTGAAATTTCGATGGCTGCCATAACCCGTTGACTGGGTGGCGGGTCTGGGATTCTTTGGGACGGTGGGGGTTGACAGAAGGGAATGGTGTAACCTCTGGCGATGATTCGGAGCACCCATTGGTCCTGGGTGATACTTTCCCAAGCCTTTAGGTGCCTCGAAAAATGACCCCCGACTGTCTTCGGAGCTGCACAGTCGGGCACTCCTTCAGGGATGCTGGAAGGAGGAGGAGCCACGAAAGGGACTCGCGGTCTCCAGTGTTGCGGGGGCCTCCACCGCCTCTGGGACGGCGTCTCCCTGAAAAATTTCCCCTTAATCTGCCTCTAGAGGGGGAATCGCTCTGCTGCGATGAGTAAGACTTTTGAGACTGACGGAACCACATTTTCCCTCCTCTTCGAGCCTTGGGATAAGGTCTGAAGGGAGTGGAAAACCGGGCCCCTACGGCAGTTAAAGTCTTACCCTCCTGCTCGCAGCGAGTCAATGTGTCCTTTACCTTGGGTCCAAAAAGGGAGGACCCATCGAAGGGGGCGTCGGCAAAGGAAGACTTAAAGGCCTCCGCAAAGTGACACAGGCGTAGCCAGGCTTGTCTCCATTGAGCAACACCTGTGCCCGCCGCCCTGCTCGCTCCTTCAGCTGCATACGAAATGAGCCTCATGGACGAGTTGGATAGGGAGGACAGGGTAGCCAACTGGGAGTTAACCGTCTGGGCTAACTGCTCAGGTAAGTTACCAGAGAGGGTATCTGAAAGCTCCTTGACCAGATCCCTCTGCAGTCTCGTAAAGTGCGTCAGGTAATTCAGAGACCTTAATGTAAAGGTTGCTGAAGCAAGGGTGCGCTTCCCGTACCGATCCATACTCCTAGACTCCTTATTAGGAGGATGGACGGACGTTGAAGCCTCTGCCACATCTTGTTGGGTAGCAGATGCCACCACCAAGGCATCTACAGCCACACCTTTGGTAAGAAAGTCCTTATCCGGGGGTGCCAAAAGGAATTTATTGGGGCGAGCTGGCACCGGTTCAACAGAATCCGGATGTTCCCACGCCCTTCGAGAGATCAAATCCAGGAGCTCATCGAAGGGCGGAGACACCCAGGAGGCAGAGGGCTGAGCCCCGAAGGCCTTGAGGAACACTGACTCCTCAGCAGAAGGGGGTTTGGACTGCCAGTCGCCTCGTTGCTTAAGGATTTCCAAGATGTCCGCAAAGGATACATCATCCGAGGACGACTTGGGGGACCCTTCCGCATCATCGAGGTCGGTATCCGAGGTGAGAGACTCATCAGGGGAGTCAACGTGCTTCCTCTTGCACTGTCTCTTCCTCGGGAGTTCCTCCGAAGACGTTTCGGAGGGACCTCCGGGAAGAAGGGAACCCCCGATGGGGGTAACCTCAGGCCCAAGGGCTCCACTGTCGTGAGACAGGGGGATTGCAAAAGAGCCAGTCTCCGTGCCAAGGGAAGGTGGTGGTGAGATGGTAGAAGTGGCCAGAGAGGATTTGGCCAAGGCACTCCTCATGGCCTTGAAGGCGGGACCCCCAGAGTCCTGGGAAGGTTCAACCCCCAAGGCCACAACAGCAGTCGGAGCTCCCGCCGCCGACGCACCAAGAGGGAGGCTCGGAACCGAAAGGATCGGTCCCGAAGCATCCCCCCCAGGGCCGACAGAGGAGGTCCGCGTACCGAACACCGACCCGAAGGGCAGGGTTGGAGTTAGGGTCGGAACCGACCCGACAACCTCCACCGGCTCCACCAACACCGACTCTAACGGCGCCGAAGCTGTTGGAGGAGGAACCAAGATGGCAGGGTGGGAAAACGGCTCCGGAGCCAACTGGGCTGGAGCAGAGACCAACTTTTGAAAGACCGGAGACTGAAAAAGCCTTTGAAGCACCCTGTCTACATCCAAATCGGACATCCTCGACAACCGAGAAGAGACCGACTGGGTCCGAGTCGACTTCTCCGCCGGCTCCGAAAGACTGGGGGACCGGCTCCGAATGGTTTCGAGAAGTATCGGCGCCGAGGGAGATTCCACCACTACTGCAATTTCCCTCGGAGCCGATGTGGACTTCGGCACCTAAGGGGAAGAGTCTGAGCGGGCAACCTTCATCGGCTCCAAAGGCAGTGGAGCCGATGGAGATGACTCGCCTCTCGACGCCTGAGCTCTCGACTCCGAAGCCAGAGGAGTCGAGGCTGGAGACATCGAGGCAGACCGTTCCGCCCTCGGCTCCGAAGTCCGTGGACCCGACGGAGAAGCCTGCCTTGACTTTTTTGCTGTCGGATCAGACGGGCTGGTCGGAGCCGAAGATTTTTTCTTCCTCGACGGGGAAGAAGAAGAAGATAGGGCTTCCTCAAAGGAAGGGGTAATAAGCCCTTTCAGAATCAACTTATTTTTCCCCTCTTGGAGCACGCGAGAGGAAAAAGCGTGGCAAACACTACAGGATTCCTGTAGGTGCTTCGGCCCCAAACAGTATACACATAGCAAATGGTCATCCGTAATGGACATTTTGTAAGAACATTTTGAACATTTTTTAAATCCTGATGGCCTATGTTCTTTAGACATGGCTATCTACTTCCACTGAACTTTAAAGAAGAAACTTTAACACTAACTGTAAGAAAAAAAACTACATAGACTGAGGCAAGGTCCCTCTAAGTTAAACGGGAACACTTGCCACCAAGAAAAAAATACAATTTACCACAAAGTTGTAAAAATTAAAAACACACAATGAGTAGCTGTTAACCAGCCCTAACTAAAGCGTGAGGGCTAGGCAAAGGCCCCTCTAACTTAAACGGAATCCTTTACCGTTGACAAAACACAATTTTACCACAAACTTTTAAAGAAATCAGTCACACAACAATAAATAGCTGTTAAAACAGCTTTTGGGTCAATTTAGCAAAATTTCTGACAGAAATTTAAGTACTAGAGGCACTTAGCTCAGCCAAGTCCGAGACCACGTCTATGCTGTAGAAGCGGCAAACGAGATCTGGGGAAGCAATAGTGGTGCATCCTGGGATATGAGGTAACTCAGCCAATAAGAGACTTCGTGCTATTGTATAGCGTGCCGAGTCGGAGCCGAGGATCGGCTCCGAACCCATCTGTATAGAATGTAGGCGAGATAGGATCACATTACATCGTATTGTTCCTACTTCCTTACAACATGAATACATTCAGATTTTGCATCATGGTCACCCAGGTTCCGATTCTACCAAAAGAAGGCTAGAGGACTAGTATTCTGACGTTCTCTATCGAAAGACATTGATAAAGTGTTTTTGTCTTGTTCAGTGTGCAACAGTACTAAGCCGCATTTACAAAAAGAGCCACTTCAGCTAAGCCAAATTCCTGAACTACCTAGGTCAACTGTAGCCACTGACATATTTGAGTGGAACAATCAGCATTACTTAGTATTAGTAGATTCTTATTCAAACTGGTTTGAGATCGATTTGCTACCTAACCTAACGTTCAGTGTTATTACTAAGATGAAACATCATTTCTCAGTCCATGGTAGTTCACACAAAGTTATTTCTGACAACGGTTCTCAATTTATCAATCACTTGTTTCAGAGATCTGCAAAAGAGTGGGACTTTATCCCGTGTTACTAGTAGTCCCGAATACCCACAGTCGAACAGTACTGCTAAACATGCAGTACAGAGTGCAAAGCAATTACTAGAGAGGTCAAAGTGTGACAATACAGATATAGTCTTGAATTTACTTAATCTCATAAATATACTTCATGACAACCTACTTGGCTCACCTGCTTAGACACTTCTACCTAGGCAAATCAGAAAGTACAGCTGTGTACACTTACCATAAATGTAGATGTTTGAGTGTATTCACTATTGCAGTCATAACCTGACTTCTTCATCCGTTAAAAGAAGGAGAGACAGTGAGGATGCAAACGGCGAAGGGCTTTGATCAAATTGGTCAAGTGACAGGTATATGTACCGAGCTGTGATCTTGCTTAGTGGAATCAGAGGGTATAGAATACAGAAGAAACAGTAGACATCATCTTCCTGTATCAGAAACAACATCACAGCATCATACCTGTGATACAGACTCTAGATCTTAGAGCAACCGTGACAATGTTCATACCAAAGAACATGTCTCAGTATCCATTCCCATTCCTGATGATGTCTCAGTTGTCCCCAAAGTTGAACATTTCTTGAAGACAGTCCCCATTGCTAGATCCAATTCTGACTTTTATGTTACAAGATCAGTTCCATATTTCTAGACCTAGTGTAAAATACACAGCAACCTGGACATGATTGTTTTATGTGTGTCTAATTTTGTATGACTGCATATTAAAGAATTAGTTCTGTATAACTGCGTGTCAAAAGATCACTTCTGTAAACTGCATGTCATTGAATACTGTCATGTAGTACATGATTTGTTTCTCAAAGGAGGAGGATGTAGAACAGAGCATGTGTATGTGCCTTTAAGAAGCACTTCCAGATGTAAGCACATACATACAAATAGTGAGCACATGCAGGCAGCAGTACCATTTTGAGAAAAAAGCCAGAGTGTTAACATCTATGTGTGTGGTAGTAATCTGTTTAAGTTACAAAGCCTCATTCCTGATGTGTTTGTGGGTAATAAAACTGCTTGAACTGAACCCACAACCACCTGTCTTGTTTTATCCTGACTGGACGAGCGACTGACTGCCCTCACCTCCAGGGCACCGATGTGAAGACTGGCCTCTGCAGGAGTCCAAGTGTGCTGGACAGTCTGTCCCAAGAAATACTTCCCCACTCACCTCAGCTGGAAAGTATCCATGGTCACTATGGGGAAGGGAGAACAAAAGCAAGACCCTGAGAAACTACTGGAGAGCCAACCAACACTGAATATGGTTCCTCCAAATCCGGATGAGGCACGCAGGAAAGTTCATTGGCTAATGCCTCAAACCACTGAACTGCAAGGGTCCATTGTAAAACTGTCATGCAAAATCTTGCTACAGAGATTATGGTGATGGCAGCTTCCACTGAGTCAAGAAGGTGTAGAACAGATCTTGCTTGTGTTTATTGACTAGATTGATGTCAAAGGGTGAGAATCCTTAAATCCAGTAAACTGGCTATCTGTAGCTTGGTGTCCAGATGGGCTCCAATTAACTCTCCATCTCGTTTGTTGATGTATCAGACTACTGACATGTCTGTGTGAATCGCAATCGTCCCCAAAGGGAGAATGTCTTGGAAGACTTGCAACGTATGGAGAACTGCTTTCGTCTCATTGATATGCAGTTTGGGCTCTGCAGATGACCACATGCCTTGGGCCATCTTCCCTAGGAAGTGCCCCCCCCCCACAAACACACACACCGGGAAGTGTCCCTGCTCACTATGGCTATGGTGGGGGGGAAGAGAGAAGGAGCTGCTCAGAGACAGGTTTGTATGACTGCAGCCACCACTGTAGAGGATTCCTGCAGATCTGAGACAGTTTTATGGGAGTAGACAGAAATGACAAAGAATGGACCACTTAACTGCTATGATCCACTGGAGAACACTCACAGAACCTTGCTAAGGGGACTAGAACAATTGCAGCTGCCATTGACCCTAGAGCCCATAAAACCAGGAGATCTAGTAAATCTTGAATGTGTTGTCTCAGAGATAAAATGTGAAGCATCGTCAAGGAGGCCACTTGTGTCGTTAAATCCAGCTGAGTTCTTATGAACTCTAGCTTTGAACAGGTGTAAAGTTCAATTTTGCTAGGTTTACAGGAATGCCCAGGTGGTTGAAGATTCTCATTAGGTAGTTCCTTGACTGTATCAGAAGATACCTTGTAGGTACAGTAAGGAGCCAATTGTCTAGATGTGGAAAAAGCTGGAATCCCTTTAGCCTCATGTGAGCAGGCTGTGGTGAGTCTAAAGGGCAGCATCCTGAACTGGTAATGATGGTCTCCCAGCCAAAGCGTAAATGAGTTTTGGAGCACCTGTCAATCTTGATATGATAGTACACATCTTGAAGATGCATGGAGTACATCCAATCATCCTTGCGTAAAACTGCCAGGATGGGCTGAACCATAACCATTTGGAACTTTGTCTGACTGAAAAAATGATTCAAGTTTCTGAGATCTAGAATAGGTCTCAGGTCCCCTGTCTTTTTTAGCACTAAAAAGAAGCGAGAATAAGTTCCTAATCCTCTCTGTTCGGTCGGATCCTCTTGGATGACTTTTTTATAGAAAATTTTGAACTTCTCGTACTACGTACTCCTTCTGACTGGGTGGAACCTCAAGTAGTTTCCTCCTTGGGCCTGGAGGAGTTAAGGAAAAGGGAATGTAATAGCCTCTGGATATTATGTTTAACACCCAGGTATTGTTTGTTATACTTGTCCAGGCATCCAGGTGCAGGGATAGATGACCCTCGACTCCTTCCAGAGATGAAGTCAGGCAGCACTTCAAGAGCTCTGAAAGGGCCTATCAGGGAAAGGTTCTCTGAAGCCCTGATTTTGCGGACCCCCACCTCTGGGGTGGCATTTCCCACTGAAACCTCCCCTCTGCCTCTGGAGGAAGTACCCCTGCACAGGTCCTGAAAAGAGCCTTGTGACTTCCTCAACCAAGTTTTCTTACCTCCTCATTGGTTCCTGGAGAAGGCCCTCTGAGGAGTAGAAAACTTGATCCCCATGGCAGACAAGGTCTTCCTTTCTTGCTCAGTACGGGTTAATATATCTTACACAGAAGGTCTAAACAAGGAGGACCCATCGAAGGAGTCATTAACGAGTGACACCTTGAAGGGTTCCGCAAAGTCATAAAGCTGCATCTAGGCAGGTCTCCTTGTGGCTATGCCTGTATCGGCTGCTCGTGAGGTGCCTTCCGCCACTTATGAAATTAAGCTCTTTGAGGAGTTAGCAAGGGAAGAAAAAGTAGCCAGTTGGGGAGAGATCTTTTTCAAGTCTACCACTGACATGGTCTCGGCAAGGCAGTTGGATAATTCCTTAACCAGGTCTCTCTGCAAATGGTTGAAGTGCACCGAATAGATCAACCTCAGTGTGAAGGTAGCTAAGGTACAGATGTGCTTTCCATGTCTGTCCAACTCTCTATTTAGGTGGATGGGACAGTGGGGCTTTGCTCTGCTAGCTCCTCCTTCTTAGTGGCTGCTGCAAACACAATGACATCTACAGGAACACCTTTACTCCAATGTGCAAGATCTGAAGGCAGACTTAGAAAATTGTTGGGCTGTCTGGTTCCTTCCAGGCCTAGTGGGAGACAAGTCACTCAGCTCATCTGCTGGGGTAGTCACCCAGGACGTAGACGGGCCCATCCCAAAAGCCTCCAGGAACATGAATGAGGTGGTTGGGCAGACCATTCATCTTTCTGCCTGAGCAGTTCAAGGATGCCTCAAAAGCAGACATCCTCAGTTGGTGATTGGGGAGATCCTTCTCCCTCATCAAAATCTGAGTCCTCTGTGAGGGACTCCATAAGGGGAGTCTATGTGCCTCCTTTTATACTTCCTTTCGTGGGACCTCCTCCATTGGGAGTTAAAGGGAGGTATCGGAAGATGGGGGGGAAGAAGTCTACAGGCTGACCTAGGAGAGGAACAATCGGCTCAGTGCTCAGGTCTGATGATGGAAGGGGCAGACATTGGGTGTGAGGATTCTGCAACCCAGAAGGCCAGTGGACCTGGCGAGGCCCCCTCCTTCTCCCTCGGAAATGAAGTCACCAGAGGGGAGAGAGCAGACCCACCCAGGGATCCCAGGCCTTCTGACAGAACTGGACCCAAGTTATTGAAGGCCAAGAGCCTAAGGGGAAGAGATGGATCCAACAAAGTCGGAGCCGAAGTCAACCCCCCCTAGAGTTGGCGCGGATGTTTTGGATCTAGGACTCACTCTGATCCAACAAAAACAGACGAGTTCTGATCAGGGTTCCTCGATCAGACATAGACTCTTTTTGGTACCCATGCTCTTTGGATTCCAAACTCAGGGGTCAGATCAGAAAAGGTGTATGGGAGGAGGGGGAGTACTCATGGATCCAAGATGGGACAGAGATGGCAAGACCCCCACTGCACCCGGAGGAACTTGCGTATCGCTCTGTCCATATCGGCCTTGGTGAAGCTTTGTGAAGACCTTCAAGAAGCAGAAAATGCACGTCTTGACTTGGAGGGGGTTTGAAGGACCTTCGAGGGAAAAGCTGGAGATTCTGGTTCCACCTGGAAGGCCGGTGTCAGGCTCCTAACCATTGGATCCGAAGCCCTGAGATCAGAGGAGAAGGAGGTGTCAAAAACAGGGGATCCTGATAAGATAATAGGATCTGAAGTTGTCTTAGAGGTGCTCGGAGCTGAAGAAGATGGATCAAACAGATCCTTTAGATCTGACGCTTGCCTCAAAACACTGGGAGCCGTAGTTGACTGATCCAAAGAAATCTTTGGAACTGAAGATTTACTGAAGGTGCTCAGATCCAATGCAGCTTGATCCAAGACCTTAGACATTTTCCTGCCATGCTCAGACTCCCCAGAGGAAGCTGAGAGGGAGTGTTGCAGCCTACATGTCTTCTAAGAGGGGGGCTGAGCCCTAGAAGTGGAGGATGTGTGCAACAAACCCTTTAAAACAAGCTTGTTTCTGTGGTCACCTAAAGCTTGGGGATTGAAAGCCACACACACAACACACTCCACATCTAAATGTCCTGGGCCTAGGCAATAGACACTTCTGGGCATCCAAGTTACGGATCTTGTGCCCACAAGAAGTGCATCTCTTGAACCCAGTTGGTTTCTCAGACATTATTACAGGTCACACAAACACACACAGCAATAATATGATACACCAACTACTGTTAACAACCATCAAATCAGAACAGCTATATAAACTGATTAAATAATTTTTGACAGAAAAGTGCCAATGACATTAAAGAAGAAAGGGGAAAATCTAAAGTCCTTAATGTTTTGCCAACTATAAAGAAGAAGGAATTAGACACTAACAACTGTTAATAAATGACATTTTTCTCTGATCTCACAAAAAAACAGCAAAACCACTAGCTTGAGACTGGAACCATGTCTGGATGCAACACATGGCAAATGAGATCTGAGGAGTTGAGGAAGGTATGATGCATTATGGGCAGACCGAGGTGTTCGAGACTTGGATCGTAAAGTTTGGAAAGTGGCCAAGTTGGAACTGATATCAAATCTGAAACCAATTCATGAGGAGGAATTAAAAGGACAACATCAGATCTTCAAGTCAGCCAGATGAGTCTGTTCAAATGGAGCAAGTGTTAGCTTCTCTAACACAACATTAAGATCTCAAAAGGAGCCACATGTTTTCTTGGAGCTCTCTGTTACACACTACCCTTTCAAAACCCTTTTGACATGAGAATGCCTTAAAAGAGGGAGATTCATGGACAGGCATGTTGAAATGGCTGACAAATGAGCCTTGATAGAGGAGTAAGTCAGGAGAGTAACTCTCACAAATATCGCAAAACCAGAGAAACGCTACCCCAAATGGGCTCTGGTTAAGTTGTTGTCACCAATTAGAAAAACGATTCAATTTGCTAATATATGATTTTTCTAGTAGATGGCTTTCTCACCTCCCTTAGTACCTACTGCACATCCTCAGAAAACAGGTGCATAAGAGATATGAAGACCCTATCATCCAAGCAATCAGTTGTAGTTCTTCTTTGGGTCATGATGTATCAAACAGCATCCAGTCTGCAACGAAGCTTGTGGTAACTGCACCTGGCTAATTCCAAAAGAAGAGAGAACCATTGCTGTCTGGGCCAGAAGGGAGTCATCACCACAATGATCTTAGAGATACCCTGGATATCAGTGGAAAGGGTGAAAAACATATAGGAAAACTCTTATCCAGAAAAAAAGAAAAGGCACCTGTCTTCCAGACTTCCTTGCGTGGAGTCCTGGAGCAGAAGTTTGCCAGGTGAGTGTTCAGAAAGGAGGCAGATGGGTCTACTTGAACTCCCCACAGATGGATCAAATCATGGGAGACCCCCAATCTGGTTTCTATTTGTGAGGGTCTGCCTTTGTCCTTATCAGCTTGTCTGCCACAATTTTTTTTCTGAAAGAATGTAAGAGGCTTCTAGAATGACACTGTGCTGTAAAGCTATATCCTGTGGCAAGTCTACATATTGGTAAGACCCGACTCCCTTTGCTTGTTTATGTACTACATCATTTATAATACTGTTTCTAACAATTAAAGAGGTCCTGGGGGATCAAAAGTGATTGAGAAGGTTCAGTGCCTCAATATATATGTATGTATGTGTGTATGTATATATATATATATATATATATATATATATATACACACACACATACACACACACATATATGCATATACATATATATATATATATATATATATATATATTTATGTGGTTACATCTGTATTTGTTGTCCCATATACCTTGTACCTGCATCACCCTTGATAGGCTCCCCAGGCAAAGTCCAACACATCTTTGATGACTAGCTGGTTTGGAGCAGGAGGGAAAAAGGGGAAACTTGGACTCGGGGATATTTGGCATCTCCAAACAGGTGATTTCTCTTCTCACAAGTCCTAGGACTGGAATCTGAAAAGATGTTGGGTGTCGGTGTTGGGACCAACGAGACATCAGATACTTTTGTATCTTTCTCATGTGGAGTCTTGCCAGAGGTATCAAGAGAATCACAGATGCCAAGAGAGACAGAACCCAGAGGTACTTCCTTGAATTTACCAAAAGTCTGAGTGGAAAACCCCTGGAACAGATCTAAATATAGATCTATTACATTACTTCCTGTGGAAGAAAAGCTCTATGTATTGTGTTGTTTAATAAACGCCCCAGGTAAACAATCCTGTGGGTTGGAGTAAAAAAAAAAAAACAAAACAAAAAAAAAACAAACTTCTGAACCAACCTACAGAGCAGATTTCTCACATAAGTGAGAGATTCCCATCATTTTGAAAAAGACTCTGCAATGATAAGCAGGTCATCTTAATATTGAAAACTGAGAATACCATGTAGCCTGCAAATGGCTATAACTGGAGCTATACACTTTGCACACTCTTGGAGCACTAGATAGTCCAAAGGGAAAGGCACAGAACTGTTACTGTGATTCAGACACATAAAGCCTTAAAAATCTGATGTCTGGATGGATAAGAATGTGATGAGCAACTTTTAAATCCAAGGTTACAAAAAACTCAAATGAGGAAGAAGAGGTAAGAGGTTGTGAACTGAAAGCAATTTGAATGTAGGCTGTGTCACATACTGGTTTAGGAAAGAAAGATACAGAAGTGTTCTCCAGGATTTTTCTTTTTTGACACCAAAATATTCATGAGTAAAAACCTCTTCCAAACTGTGAAGGAAGAACTGTTTCTATTACCCCCAGAGAAATCATGCTGATAGCAGACTTATATTTAAGTTTATTACTGCTATTCTAATACTTGCACATTATTTAAATTAGTGCCATTAATTTTATTAATATACTGAAATTTGTTTTAATTATACAAAAAAACTTTCTTTCCTATCTTTTTGTTTAACATTTGCTTGTTGGAGTTTGCATCAGTAAAATGCTTTGTGGTACACCACTATAATAAAGGCTGAGTTAAGATAAGTACTCTAAGGTAATTATTCATTTTTTGTTCTTTAATGCCAAGTGTAGAATGGGGTTAGTGAGGTATTGCTTGTTCTTGTACTTTCAAATTTCTAACCGATTTTTCTTTTGTTTATTTTACCTACTTTTTGCAAAATTTGCTTGGTACGTTACACATCAGCCCAGATTCCAAAAGATTTGCTCTCAGTTTAAATGACCACTTAGCAGGTGTTTTGGAATCTGGTCCCCACAGTAAGCCTTTTTATAAAGAGGCCTTACACCAAAGTATGTCACTTACACTGAGAGCAGGTGCAATTGGGATGAAAAATATACTTAACTGAAATTATTAACATTCACAAAGTCATGGGGTGGGTGCAAAGGGTTAAACACACCTTTGATTACAATCAATCAGTTTATCAATCAATCATCTTTGAGGTTATGTAACATCATTAGAGCAAAGAAAGAGACCATGGAAAACAAAGTGAAGGAGAATGTACTTAACATATGCTGAATGAAACAGCAAAACAGAATGGTGAGGAAGGAGAAGTGAAGACTGAATGTAAGGCTTGTAAAAGTGGGTAACAATACCAAACATGACTGTGGTGGGGGCAATGTAGTGAGATGGGACAGGCAGTTAAGTGACCAACTGAATTACTTACAGAAAGCACAGTCAAATGTAGCATGGTAAAAGGGGAATAAGACAGAAAAAAAGTTATGTACTCACCATAACGTTCCATCTGAGTAGTTGTACTTCATTTGTCTTCAACCTGTGCGTTTCAGATCTGTATCGGATCCGAACTGGCAACTTTTACTAGCATCTGCTCCAAGCTCCAAACTCCTCCCCTTACTCATAATACACCTCCACTGCCTTCCATCCCCAGATCGAGTTTGCTGAACCTTATACTGATAACCCGACCTAAAAAAATTACTTGTGACTTTACTGCAGCCCGTAGGCTGATCATATGCAAAGGTCCAGGGGGAAGGAGGGTGGGAAGGTTGAAGACAAATGAAGTACAACTACTCAGATGGAACATTATGGTGAGTACATAACTTCTTTATCTGAAGTAGTTTATTTCATTTAGTCTTCAACCTGTGGGACAGAGTGCCCAGCTACTAAACTCCTGGGAGGCCCTCATGGAAGGATGTTCCGGAGCACCGCAGAACCAAAGGATGCTCTCCTCCTGGAAGTCAAATCCAATGTGTAATGAGAAATAAACGTATGAGATGAGGACCAAGTAGCTGCAAAACAAATATCATCCAAAGATATTCTAGACCAAAAGGCCACAGATGTAGCTATGGACCTAGTGGAATGAGCTTTCACCTAACCTGGAGGAGACATGCCTCTGTCCTTATAGACCTGCAGGATGCATGAAGAAATCCATCTAGCTACAGTGACCTTGGAGATAGGTTCCCCAAAAAGGGTTTATAGAAGGGTAAACAATTGATCAGAATTATGGACATTTTTTGTCCTGTGTAAACAGAATCGTAACTTCCTATGAACATCCAACAGGTGGAGTTTGCATTCCATCTTGTTAGTAAAATTAGGAAAAAAAACAGGCAAATTGATGGTCTGAATGATATTGACTGGTGATGCCACCTTAGGAAGAAAGGATGGATTGGTTCAAGGGAAACCCTATCTTTGTGAAAAATCATGTAAGGAACTTTGATGGACAAGGCCTGTAATTCTGAAACCCTTTTGGCAGAGGTAATAGCCACCAGAAAAGCTGTTTTTCCAAGATAAAAATTTCAGATCTGCAGTTGCGGCAGGCTCAAAAGGTGGAGCGACCAAAGTTTGAAGAACCACAGTAAGGTCCCATGGGGAAAAGGATCTTTGACTGGGGGGGGGGGGGGGGGGCATAACAAAAAGGTGCCTTTAATAAAGGCTTTACACAGTGTGGAAGAGGCTAAAGAGGCAGAATTCTTGTCTACATGAAAATGAGAGTGGCAGCCAACTGAACCTTGACAACTGAAGAACTAGCTCCGTGTTGAAAAATATCATATAGAAAATCAAGAATAGCGAAATAGGAGCCGTGAAAGGGTCTAAACTGCTTTGAGAGGCCCAAAAGGAAAAACGTTTCCACTTGCTGCAATAAACTTTCCTGGTCGAAGACTTATGAGCAGCCACCAAAATAGATCCAACTGAGGAGGATAGTCCAGGAGTCTTAGCAATTATGGGAACTGGAGGAGCCAAGCTGTAGCTACAGGCTGTTCAGATTCAGATGAGGCACCCCCGGAGGATGTAAAATTAGATCCTGAATGGGATCTAGGATCCAAGGTGGAGCCAGAAGATGAGACCAAAGGAAGGGAAACCATACCTGGCGAGGCCAGAATGGGGCAATGAGGATCACTTTGCTCCCCAGTTGACGAGCTTTCTGTAGAAACCTCAGAATAAGAGGTACTGGCGGGTAAGCATACAGAAGACTGGTAGGCCAAGCATGAACTAGAGCGTCTCTGGGGGATTCCCCCAGCAGGGAGTTCAGAGCGAAAAACTCGCTGCACTTCGTGTTGGAAGGAGATGCGAAGAGATCGCAGCAAGGTTGACCCCACTTGCTAAAGATCTGCTCCGCTACTGACAGATTCAGAGATCACTTGTAAGGCATCAGAATGGTCCGACTTAGCCTGTCTGCTAGGATGTTGGACCATCTCAGAATGTGTGTTGCAATGAGAAAGCGACCAGTGGAGATAGCCCATTCCCACACTCTCACGGCCTCGTGACAAAGGGGGTAAGATCTGGTCCCTCCCTGTTTGCTGATATACCAGATTACTGACATGTTGCCTGACTGAAAAGCAATCGTTCCCAGAGGAAGAAAGGCATGAAGGGCTTGCAACACCAGAAGGACCGCCCTCATTTCTAGGACATTTAAGTGCAAGCTGGTCTCTATGGGGGACCACAGGCCTTGGACTGTCCTGCCCGAACAATGCCTCCCCCCACCTGAGTTGGGAGGCATCCATGGTCACTGTGGCTTGGGCTGGAACAAAGAGTTGTTCCTCCAAAATGTCTGGAGAGCACACCCTCCATATGAGGGACGACCGACAGACTTGACTGAGTTGAACTGGATATGCCATTAGCAGTTCCAACAGAGACCACTGTACAGCTAGAGTCCACTGTAGAATTCTCGTGTAACCGGGCACACGGAAGAAGAGTTTTGGTCAACGCCATCGAGCCTAAGGCCCTCAACACAGATTCCACCACTGGGAGATGAGAGTGGTAGATTAGGGAGACATGCATCCTCAGGTTCTGAACTCTCACCGAGGTCAGGAAGATTTTGCACTGAAGAGTATCTATCCTGGCAGCAATGTAGTCTATCACCTGTACAGGATCTAGGAGAGAGTTGGATGTGTTGATTGTGATCCCCAAATGCAGGGCAAGAGTCAGGAAATAATCCCTGGTTTGGGAGAGTAGACGCCTGGTGGGAGCAGTGAGGAGCCAATTGTCCAGGTACGGATAGACCTGAATCCCCTTAAGCCTCAGGTGAGCCGCTACCACCATCACTTTTGCAAACACCCTGGGGGCTGTGGTAAGACCAAAGGGTAGGGCTCGAAATTGGTAAAGATTGACTCCTAGCTGGAAGTGGAGGAACCTCCTGGAGCTTCTGTGCATTTTTATGTGATAGTAAGCATCCTGAAGGTCTAACGAGCACATCCAGTCACTCTCTTGCAGGTACGGCATGATGGACTGTAATGTGACCATCCAGAACTTCTCTTTGGCAACTGACAGGTTCAGGGTAGAGAGGTCCAGAATGGGCCTTAAGTCCCCTGTTTTCTTTGGCACCAAAAAGAACCTAGAGTAGAAGACCAATCCGGACTGATCTGGGGGGGAAGGTTTTGATGGCTCGTTTTTCTAGCAGCTTGGAAATTTCCCGTGCTGCTGCCTCCCTCTGCGTGGGTGGTACATCCAGGAGGTGTATGGGAGATTTGGGGGAACCCACGAAGGGGCTAGAGTATCCTCTGGATATGATCTGACGCACCCAGCGGTCTGTTGTTATGGACTCCCATGCCGCTAGGTGCAAGGACAATCGTCCCCCAACTGCCCGAGTACAGCAGTCGGGAAACCCCTCAGGGTTGCTGCCCGGGTCTGTCCAAGAAAGGTTCTCGAGACCCAAAATTCCTCGGACCCCCTCTGCCTCTGGGCCGGCATCCATTCTGTCCCCCTCTGACTCTGGGGGAAGAAAAGCCCTGAGTGTCCTGGGAATACTATGACGTCCGGAACCACATCTTCTTTTACCCTCTCTGGTTCCGGGAAAAGGACTGAGGGTTCGAGAAGCGGATCCCGACAGCAGACAGTGTCTTACCATCCTTCTCACTCTGGACTAATGTCTCTGATGGTCTTACCAAAGAGTGTAGAGCTATCATAAGGGGCACTGGCAAAGGATGCCTTGAAGGGTTCTGAAAACTGACATAACCTGAGCCAAGCATTGCGCTTCATGGACACACCGGACCCAGCCACCCTAGGTGCTCCTTCCGTAGCATGTGAAAGGAATTGCATGGACGTGTTAGAGACTGCTTTTAAAGTGGTCATTCTCACAGAGATCGAAGCCTTGACTTCCTACGACATGGACTTGGGGGGGGGGGACTCCTCCAGCTCCTTTATCAGGTCACGTTGACGAGTCTGGCGACGTGGGCCAGGGTAGTTCAGCGGCCTAATTGAAAAAGTACAGTTTTGTACCTATCATAAATGTAGATGTTCGAGTGCTCATACAGCTGCAGTCATAACAGATGGGTTATCCTGCCGTCAGGTGGGTCCTCGGTCGGCCGAATTCCAAAGTCTAGGTCCGGCGTCGGTTGTCGTCGCTTCTTCCCTGACGTCAGTGTGGCAGGGGTATAAAAGAGGCAGCCAACGCCATTTTCTTCAGTTTTTCTTGCCCCAGATGTCAGGTGCCCCCAGAAGGAAGGCAAACATAATGTTATGCAAAGATGCAATGTTGATAAATCAAAAACAGTAGTTGCAAGCAAATACATCATAAAAGAATACCCCAAAAAGGTTATATGAAAAATGTTTGTCATAAGGCCTGTGCTAAGAGGGGATGGAGGGAGGGAAACCTGGACTGCAGCTGTATGAGCACTCGAACATCTACATTTATGGTAGGTACAAAACTGTACTATGTTCATCGTGCATACAGCTGCAGTCATAACAGATGGGTAGAATCCCAAAGCTAAGTAAGGGTGGTAGGCACTAAGTGGAACTAGGAGGGGCTAGGATGCCCTGCAGGACTGCTGTGGCAAAGCCCGCTCTAGATTTTGAGTATAGTGGGAGGTGATAGTGCTTGGAGAAAGTGTGCTTCCAAAATGTCCTTGGTAGGGACCCCCCTGAGGAAGGCTGCAGAGGTAGCTGTGGCTCTGGTGGAGTGGGATCTGATGCATGCAGGCACATTTTTTCCATGAAATGAGTAACAAAAGCGTATGCAGTGGGCTATCCATTCTGGAATTGTCTGTTTGGAAATAGCCTTTCCCTGAGCACCTGCAGCATGGGACAAAAAGAGTTGCTCAGATTTCCTGAATGGCCTTGTTCTGTCCAAATAGTAACGAAGTTGTCTGTGAATGTCCAAGGAATGTAGTAATCTTTCCCCTTTGTTTTGTGGATTAGGATAAAAGGTAGGTAAGTGGATAGTCTGATTCAAAGCTACACTGGATACTACCTTTGGCATAAAGGTAGGGTTGGTTCGTAAGGAAACTCTGTCCTGATGGAAAATGATGAATGGTTGCACAGCCATGAGGGCCTGTAGCTCCGAAACCCTGCGTGCTGAGGTGATAGCCAGAAGAAAGGCCGTTTTCCATGACAAGTACTGTAACTCTGTTGAAGATGCTGGCTCGAAGGGAGGAAGGGTCAGCTTTTCCAATACGAAGTTGAGGTCCCAAGCAGGGACTGGTGGTTTTCCTTGGGGGTTTTATATTCTTTGCCCCTCTGAGGAACTGCCTTAAGAGAGGGTGAGAGAATAAAGGAGGATCTGTGTTGTATTGTGCAGAAATGGCTGAAGCGTGGATCTTGATGGAGGAGAAAGTCCATTGTTTAACATCTCAGCTAGGTACTGTAAAATTTGAGGTATATTTATTACCCAAGAATTCTGTCACTTTTCTTGATTCCAGGCACAAAATCGTTTCCATTTGGCGGAGTAGGCCTTTCTAGTAGAGGGTCTTCTGGCCTCCAAGATGACATCCTGCACCTCCTTGGAGAGGACAAACTGTTGGGAAATCAAGGAATTCTCCATGCAGCTAGATTTAGAGTTTTGAGATTGCTGTGAAGGGTTTTGTAGTTGTGCTGGGACAACAGAAGAGGGACTAGAAGCAGGATCCATGGTGGGGAATGTGTCAGGCTCTTCAGGAGCGGATACCAGTGTTGTCTTGGCCAGTCTGGAGCAATGAGAATCATTTTCGGCCTCTCTGCTCTGGCTTTTAATAGAACTTTGGGCAGCAGAGGAAGAGGTGGGAAAGCATAGACTGTCAATGTTGCCCAATTGAAGGAAAGTGCGTCCACTTTCCAGGCCTGTGCATGATAGGTCCTTGAACAAAATTTTTTCAACTGGCAATTTCTGTGGGTAGCAAAGAGATCTATGTCTGGCTGACCCCATGCCTGAGTTATCTTTGTGAAAACTTGAGGATGCAACTTCCATTCGTGTGGATCTGTCATATTTCTGCTTAGGTTGTCTGCCAGTGTGTTTTCCTTCCCTGGCAGGAATTGTGCCTGTAGTTGAATTTGCAGTTCCAGTGCTGTGTTCCATAGGGTCATGGCTTGCCTGCACAGGGGGTATGAATGAGTTCCCCCCTGTTTATGTACCACATCACTGTGGTGTGGTCTGTCCTTATCAATAGCTGGCCTGGACGCAGTAGGTCTTTGAAGGTCATAATAGCCTTTTGCACGGCTAGCATTTCCTTTTGGTTGATGTGAAGGTGCTTCTCTTTTCGGGTCCATTTTCCCTGAATGCACTGGTCTGTCATGTGTGCTCCCCAGGCGTAGTCTGAGGCGTCTGTTGTGATGATTTGAGTTGCTTGAGGTGCACAGAAAGGAAGACCTGTGTTTCTTTGGCAAGCTTGAGTCCACCACAAAAATTCCTTTTGAAGGCATGGAATGAGTGGTATAATTGCTTCCAAGCTGTGGCTGTGTTGAGACCATAAGTTTTTCAGGTACCATTGAAGTTTCCTCATATGCAGCTTTGCACATGGGATTAGTAGGATGCAAGATGCCATGAATCCCAGAGCCTGCAGGACTTTCCTTGCAGTTAGCCTGGTGTAAGTTGCCATTTTTCTGAAGTATTGAGACAGTTGCCCTTGCTTGTCTGGCGAGAGGTAGGCCATCTGGGTGGTTGTATCCAAGCTGGCACCCAGGAAAATTATTTGTTGAGAGGGTAATTGTTTTGATTTCTTTTTGTTGACTGTGTATCCCAGGAAGTTCAACAGTTTTATTACAAACGCCAGGTGCTGCAGTAGTATGTCCTTGCTGTCCACTTGGATCAGGCAGTCATCCAGATATGGGTAGATTTGTATCCCTTGTAGTTTGCAGAAGGCAATTACTGATGCCAGGCATTTCGTAAACACTCTGGGCGCAGTAGATAAGCCAAAGGGCAATGCAGAGAATTGGTAATGGGTTGAACCTGCAAGAAATCTGAGGTATCTTCTGCAATCTTGTCTGATAGGGACATGCAGGTATGCCTCCTTGAGGTCCAATGTTACCAGCCAAGACTCCTTGCCCAGCATGGGAAGAAGCTGCTGTAATGTGAGCATCTTGAATTTTGGCACCTGTAGATATGTGTTTAGGATGGATAGGTCTAAGATAGGTCTCCAATCTTTGTCTTTCCTTGGTACCAGGAATAGTCTGGAATAAAACCCTTGACCTTGTTCTTTTGCAGGTACCTCTTGAATTGCTTTCATGTCCATGAGAGCTGAAACTTGTTTTTGTGCCTCTGCCCTTTGATTTTGTGGCAGGTTTGGCATGCCTCTCATTTTTGGAAGGGTGTGAAAGTGGAACCTCTAACCTCTGTCTATAATGTCCAGAATCCATTTGTCTTTTGTAACAATATGCCAATTTTTTGAGAATAATGTCAGTTTTCCGCCCAAAGGTGCTGCCATTAAAGCTTTGCTTGGCAGGTGTAGGGGGAAGTCATTGTGTCTGTTTTCTAAAAGACTGTGATCTATCTTCTCCACCTCTTGGGGTTGGTGCTTGCCACTGTCTGGCTCTGAAAGATCCTTGAGGTTGCCCTCTACCCCTTGGGTGCCTGTATCTGCCCCTTTGAGGTATGTCCGTGGCTGGAAAGGACCAATTTTTTGAAGGCCAGTTTCTGCTGAAACGTGGAGGCTGTACCTGCAAGAAATCTTTCACTGTTTGCATTGATTTCGCTTTTTCCTCCATTTTCTTTAGCACCTCCTCAGCTTTAACACCAAACAATACATCTTTTTGAAGAGGTGCATCTAATAATTTAGCTTTGACATGATCTGGTAAGGTTTGCTCTTTGAGCCAAGCATGCCTACGTATAACAGACCCCATAACAGCAGCTCTACACGAGGCCTCTAAAGCATCAAAACCACACTGCAAGGTATGTTTACTCACTTGCTCTGCACCATGCAATAAATCCTGCAACTCTTTTAAATCTGGTTGTTCTGGTTGTGTCATCTTGCTTTTCAGCTGAGATATCAAAAACTGCTGATACTCTAACATATGGAACTGACAGTTTAATGCTCTCATGGTTAAAGTGGCCGAGGTGTACACCTTTTCCCCCCACCTTTCTAAAGCTCTAGAATGTCTCTCTGAAGGTAATGGGTTTTTAGCAGTAGAGGCCTTAATTCCCTTGGGACCCTGTGAAATTGTTTCTGGGTCAGCAGTATGGCTTTTATATAGGAACTGGTGGGAATCAGGAACCCGGTAATACCTGTTTGGTTTAACAGGAGCTGGAGGCAAAGAATCTGGATTATGGCTGGCTTCTGTGTACACATCATCCAATATATCTAAAACAGGAGGGATAGCCAGAGGCCTATGCTTGGGGGAGCAGAAGAAATTCCCCGAGCCTTTTCTTGGAATCTGAGTAATCTTGGCCTTCCCAATGAAAGTGTTCCTTCAATGTATGCAGGGTTTCCCCAAAAGAGAAGTCCTCGGGGGGGGGGGGGGGAGACCGAGGGAATAGACTCCTCTGCATCAGAGTCTTCGAATGGAGAATAGGGATAATCCTGGTCCTCAGATAGTTCTGAGGTAATAGAAGCTTGATCTGAGGAAGGGTAGTCTTCCTCTAATCTGGGCCTTTTGTCAGAGGGGGGTTGAGAACCCCTGATAAGAGTAATCAAATCCTCAGCCATTTTAAGCATCTGTTTTTTAGGCATGGTGCCTTGAGAGGGGGTCTGAGGAACCTGTTTTTTGGTTTTCATGGCTGCTTTAGATTTAGTGAAGGCTTTAATAGAGAAGGAGGAAGGCCTGAAGACCCCTTGAGAAATGGCAGGCCTGTCTAAATTCTGAGTTTCCCCGCCAGGAGTGGCGTCGGGATCTGTAGTAGGAATGGGGGCAGAGGAGCCTGCGACCTCGGGTACTGAAGACACCGGTAATGCATTGTCATCGGTAGTCAGGGGCTGCGTAGGCGCCTCGCTGGGTACCGGAGAACCGGTAGTCGGCCTTAGCGTGCTTTCAGTAGGTGGTGCGGACCTCGTATGTCGGTCCTAATCTTTGCGTTTTTTGCTCAAAACTGGAGTCGGAGTATCGGACGACATAATATAATTAAATTTTTGCCGAAAAAGTGAAGGGCGAACTCCGCCCAATGCTTAATAGTGCGTTTATTGAATCTAGCACAGAAACGGCAGGCCGAGACGTCGTGGTCTGGGCCTAAGCAAGGTATACAGAAAGAGTGGAAATCCTTATGCGGTATTTGCTTCCCACGAGAAATGCAATTATTAACTTTGTCTGACATCGGTCTGAGGAAAGAAAAGTTTCCCCAACGGGGTACTTAGCTTTCAAGAAGACTTCGGCTGAAATACTTTCGTAAATCTCAGGAGCTGGCCGACCGACACTTGCGAACTGCTTCTGCTTCGGGCACCGCGCGGCAAGAAAGACTGAAGAAAATGGCGTCGGTTGCCTCTTTTATACCCCTGCCGCACTGACATCAGGGAAGAAGCGACGACAACCGACGCCGGACCAAGACTTTGGAATTCGGCCGACCGAGGACCCGCCTGACGGCAGGATAACCCATCTGTTATGACTGCAGCTGTAGGCATGATGAACATGGTAGATGAAGCATTAACCCACTTCCCTAGGCGGTCCATCATCTGCGACTCTTGGTCAGGAGGATGGACCAAGGAACTCTCCTGAGCAAGTTCCTTCTTAGTGGCTGCTGCTACCACCATACTGTCTATGAGGGAGCTCTGGTTTCATGCTGGTCTGTCTATGGGGGGGCTTAAAATCTTATCAGGTCTTTTTGGGATAGGTTCCATGGTGTCCAGTTCCTTCCATGCCCGTAAGGTAACCAGATCCACCAAAGGATCTGCGGGAGGGGACACCCAGGAAGTAGATGGGCCCATGTCAAAAGCCTCCAGGAACATGGACTCGTCAGAAGAAGGTTTGGGGGCAGACCAACCTCCCCAATGGCACAAGATTTCCATGATGTCTCCAAAGGAGACATCCTCGGGAGGTGACCTAGGGGAACCATCTCCATCATCCAAGTCCGTGTCCTCGGTGAGGGACTCAGGGGAGTCCAAGTGCCTCCTCTTGTATGCATGCTTGCAAGGTACCTCTCTCCGGTGGGGCTCTTCGGGGGGAGCTCACAAGCCACTTGTTCCTCAGAACCTCCTGAGAAACCAATAAGGAGGTCAGTCTCCCCGGGTCCCACGAGAGAATCAGAACCGGGCCCAAGGTGGACGGAGCTCTGAGGGAGGGAACTTGGCCTGACAAAGTCAGAGCCAAAGAAAAAGGTTCCACTCCCTCGGATATGACACCCAAGCTCCGGCTCTGAGAGCAGTTCAAATCCGACATGCTTCAGGCAGCTGTCAGCGTCAATGAAGCAAGCACCATCTGCGCCGACCTCCTGACCAAAGCCGACCTCGGATCCGAATACTCTGAACCCGATGGTTGTATCAGAGAAGGAGATATAGGCTGGAAAAAAGGAAGCAAGCTCCCACCTCCTGAGGGATAGGAGGGGGCTGGTAAGACCCCCATCTGGATCTAAGTATGGATAAACCTCCTCAACATTTTATCCAGATCAATGTCAGACAAGGGCCGGGTGGACCTCGATGAGGCCACGGACTCCAAACTGCCGGGTCGGGGCACCGAGGCCCAAGAAGGTGAATATATCTCCTTCCAGCTCCGGGGAGAACCTCAGAGATTGGAGCAGAGGGGAGTCATGGATCTGTATTGTTTTTACAGGTGAAGGGAGGTCCGGAGACCTCTTTCGCTTTTCCCTCGCCTTCGACTCTCTCTCTCCTTCTCTCTACCCCTTTTCTGCTCTGCCTCCACAGACTTTTGTACAGGAGGTTGAGTCCCAGCCTGGGAGGGAGGAGAAGACAGGAAGGAGAGACGGCCACAGCAGTTGCTGTGACTGAAGCCGGAGATGAGGAAACAGACTCTGAAGGGGAAAGAAGGCCTTTGAGGGCCAAACTTGGCCTTTCTATCTTTAATGGCACGGGGGTTGAAGCCCACACATATACTGCAGTCCACACTCAGATGGGCCACACCCAAGCACATAACACACAGAGTGTGGCCATCCACAGGGGATAATTTATGGCCACACTCAGTGCATCTCTTGAAAATAGGCTTTTCAGCCATATTGTCAGTAGAAAGAAAACTTAAGAAAAAAAGGAAGTTTCTTTCAAACTGGCACACACACCCACTCACCACACTCATACACAGAAAACAATGAGGGGGGAGGGGAGCAACAATCTACACAACAATGCAAACTACTCTGACTATCCTAAAACTCTAACTCGACACACCAAGCGAGGGGAGGAGAAAGGGGATCTATACTAGCATTAACAATTTTCTGAAGAAAAACGATACTCAAAAAGGTTTTACCCACTTGACTAAGTTGGAGCTCAAGAGCTGCATAAGCTATTCGTGGCAAACGATATCTGGGGATGGAAGGCAGTGGAGGTGTATTATGGGTAAGGGGAGGAGTTTGGAGCTCGGAGCAAATGCTAGTAAAAGTTGCCAGCTCGGATCCGATACGGATCCGTAACCCCACAGGTTGAAGACCAAATGAAGTAAACTACTTCAGATTAATAGTTAAAGGTAAGAAAGGAGGCAAGCGACAGTTACTTTACTCAAACAACTACTTTGAGTAGAATGGACTAATTAAAATATGGGTAAAGTCTGCACTTAAACTGAAACAGAAAATGTTGCAATACTTAATAACAATGATTCAAAAATGTTCAGTACTTAAATATACATCCTAACTCTAGTAAATTCTAGTAAATTAAAAGGGGTATACATTAATAATGCAAATGTACAGTAATTCAGAATATACCGGATAAATTAAAAAGCAGAAGTTTAACCCTTAGCCCTGCATGACCAATGTAAGGGCAATTCAAGAGTTTATAACAGAATAACTACTCAATGCATTATAACATGGCACTCAAAGTGTGTTGTATAAAGTTTTTTAGAAATTAATTTCTGACCAACCAAGCCATGAAAATACTAATAAAACAGTTAAAGCCTGCCATCTACTGTTAGCTCTAAGAGATGCCTTCCACAACTTATACTCACATTCTAACTAGAGCAACAGTCAAGCAGGAAAATGACAGTATTAAGCAACACAGCACAAGTCAGAAACATTAACTCAAACATCTCATTTTTCAATCCCTGAAATTTACTTTTGCAATGTCAAAGTGAAAATGCCAGAAGCTAAACAGTCTTCTGATCCAGTACTTAACTTAGCCATTTCAGTCATTAATGGTAAATACATTCTTACCATATCAGATGCTCTATCAGAGATCATGGGGAATACTGTACTACAGTCAAAATTGGAAATGTTGATTATTTTAATTGATTCCTATTCAACAGTGCATGTCCATTATGACCCAAGTTTTTATTTTATATTTGTTAACTTGGTAGGTGGGAATGCAGAAATAACCCTTTTTAGCCATGACTCTTAGAATGTCATTAGTTGGAGTCATTCTCTTTTCTGTCTAGACTCTTGACTTTTTTTTTTGTTTGGGGGGCACATGTCCTATGATGGCACACATACTATTTGGTGTGGTAGTTTGTCTACTGGCAAAAGACAATTAAGCTGTCAACCACTTAGAATGTATCAGCTTGTCCATCTCTGAAGCAAAAGAAAAAAATGCCTGCTCAGTCTTCCTAAACACAAGTCTATACTTCAGATAACACTTAAGCAGGTGGTGACGCACACCCAAACTGTGAAACACTATCTCTGCTCTCACCTCCATCACAGAAAGAAGACATGAAGATAAACGGAATAGTTTAGGGAAAAAAACTCTTAGGAGGAAATGTGACTAGTCTGAAAGGATGTTAAATCCATGGGAAAAAACAGACATGGTTCATTACACATAAATGTCTACAGCTTCGATATCCTGCTAACACATAATGACTTTCACCAGGGAAAAAAAAACTCTCTAAAAATTGAATGTCACAATTCAAATTAGGAACAGGCAAGCATGTTAGTAATGACATTCAATTCTCATGGAAGGGAGAGCATCCTTCAAAGGTGAGCAGAAATGCGACAATCCTTCAAGGAACTTCTGTACCAGTCAGTGCTGGACCACAATCCTGTCTTCCAGGAGGTTAATAAAGGCAGAAAATAGCTGACTTTTGCACATTGGAGTAGCTGAAGCCCAAGTCATACAGGGGCAGAATTTAAAGGCTCCAACAGTCCATGCACAGAGCATATGGTCTGGCATTTTGAGCAGATTCCTCATCTAAACAGCAGGGAAGTACCATTTTCTGTTGCAACTGAATTATACAGTTTAATTGCTATGTTATTCAGTTTTACTGCACT
This sequence comes from Protopterus annectens, assembly GCF_019279795.1. Lineage (NCBI taxonomy): Eukaryota > Metazoa > Chordata > Ceratodontiformes > Protopteridae > Protopterus > Protopterus annectens. The sequence goes on from NC_056735.1 coordinate 17,430,266, forward strand.
TCTTATACAGTGGCCTTGCAATGATAAAACCCACTGTTGTAGAAACCTGAAGAATGTTGTTTGTTATTGGTCAATATGCTCCTTATGATATTTTTAGTTTTCTTTCAGCTTTTCTGTGAGGCTATAATTTGCCCACATTTGCTTGGCCCAGAGCTCTTTTCCTTACTGCTTAGCTACAAAGCTACTGACTTTGACAACGTCCACTGAATTTGACTAAAACACCATCCTACAAGATCTGGAATAAGTATATGTTGTATTCTTACTGAGTTTACTGTTAATAACTTCTAGTGAGAGCAGAGAAGTAACGTAGCCATTTCTAGGTGGCTCATTGCTGTGGAACCTAGAAGAGTGTCATTTTGCTATTGGCCAGTGTGTTTATTAGCTTTTCTGTGTTGCTATAAACTGACGGTATTTGTGCAGAGCTGTTCATTGTACACCCATATTCAACCATCACACATGGGAACCAAATTCACCAAGTCCCAAAATACAGGAATTGAATTGCTGAAAAAATGGACTTGCATAAATCAAGTCTGTAATGGCCATTTCTCAAGAATATTCACTTTTCTCTGAGGTATAACAAAACCAGGAGTTGATATACATAAGTTCAGGGTGTGGGGGCCTTGCCTCCCCACATCAGGGGAATCGGGGGGTTTGTCCCCCTGTAAAAAACAAGTTTAAAGGAGAAGAGTGATGTTAAACATTCTATTCTCCTGCATTTTTTATTTATTTTTTTGGTGGGTTGGCACTCGGTGTTACAAGTGCTGACATTTCAATAGGCAGCCAACAGGCACTTTGAACCTTAACTTTCTCTATATAACTTATTTCAGAAATTCCTAGGGTATTTAATATTCGGTAGTTACATGAGGAGGCACATTGCCCTTTGTGTGTAGACTCATACTGATCGTTAGACAGAAAGCACTCCAGTTAATTAAATCCTAATCTCTTGGTGCTACTCCGCCATTTAGTCCACATAAACAAGTAACTGGAACCACAATTTGCACTTTCTAATTGTCTCTGTAGCCAGATTGGTTGAAATGTACATAAGACAATCTAGCACATAAGAGATGTGGTACATAATGCTAATGCAGACAAAGCTCTCGCATAAAGCACTACAAATAACAAGCGCATTGTCAGTATCACACAACACCTCACTAAACAAATGGGGCACAGCTCAGACCATCACATAGACCTACATCTGCTAAGGCTCCAAAAAGTAACCTACCTAAACCACAGAGGCTTACTAAATTTAACTTGAACCAAGTACACTCAGCAGTCTCACAAATACATATCAGTGGCAGCACCCACCATAAAACATGTATCTAGCAGTCACAATGATTCAGTTCAAAAGCCCTTAAGACAGACACTCACATAATCCAATATTGTTGTCTTAGGTGATTTTACAATAAGAGATGCTAACGAATCACTCACCAGGCTGTGCAAAGAAAAAAAAGGGTCCTGTCAGTTGTCTATCCTGCACCAGGATTCACCATATCATGCAAGCACACAAGTCCTTGCACCAAAAATGCACATATGATGCAGTTAATGTAAGTGTAGATGCCAAGTACTTGGTGTACCTCCCTGGAATATATAAACACAAACAAGATGAAGATCTTGGAACATACCTCTGAAGCAGGTATGAGCCAAGCCTTGAGCAGTATTCTATCACCACCAAGAATGATACCTCAATATGAACAAAAGAAAGCAGACCAACAATTATTTTCTTAGCCTCTGATGCCACTCAAAGGGGGTACGATATATATCCGCCTGGGAAAAGATGGTAGACAGTCTTGATTTTAAAGAGATGGACAGCATCCCCCCCCCCCAAAAGCTTCTGCACAATGGACTAAAGCTTATCCGCTCACATAGTGCTTTTTTAGGTAATGTCAGTCTTCTAAAGCTCTAAATACATTATGAGCCATGGACAAAAATTCATATGAAAACATATACTTCTCTTTCATTTAAAACATAACCTTTATTACAACAGTAAAGGTCTCTGGCACCTTGGCTCTCCAGCCTTCCAGGGGGAGAGACAACTAATACCACATTAACAAATAAATATTCTAATTAATCATAAAATTAAATACATTCATTTTATCAATAAATCCACCTCCTTTAAAGAAACATACTCCGATTTCTATACACATTCAGTCCCTTAGGTATATATGTCTGACATTTCAATATAAAATATACTTCTTTCTTTTTTAACCACCATTTTAGATTATTCTAAGGTACAGTAGATGCTGAGTGTGCAAGAGTACCATGATTTTTTTTTTTATTTCATTCCTAATATCACCATTATGTTCTAATATCCTTTTCTTCACTACTCTTAGTTTCTCCAATATACATGTTTTAGGGCTATTACTCACTAAAACATAAATAACTCCACTGAGTTACAAGAATATCCATAGTCAGTCATTTTTTTTGCAGCAGCAACATGATTTAAATGAGTGGTTGAGAATGTGTTAGAAATAACACACACACACAAACATGCACGCAGACAGACAGATGCAGACTGGAAAGACATCTCAGAGACTGCCTTACTTCTGTGAGGCTTGACCAAGACCTACATTATTCTCTGACTTACAGTGTTTCCACAAAGATCTGGGGCTATGTGTGGGACCTTCTTTTCAATATTAGAGGGAAGCATCTTTAACTATCACCATCCTTCTGGTCCCAGCGAAGGCCAAGAGCTTCTACTTCAAATGTCTACAGGTGGCACTGTTGAACTGCTGGCACTTAAGGCAGTGCTCAACACTGTGCTGCTCCTCAAGAAATTTAATATAATGCTGGTGTGGATCATGGCCCATTATGCATCTGCTACATGAATGCTTAGGACACCTGTTTTTAGCCATTAACTGGAACTTTTCACGGATATGAGACAGGAGCAAGATCGCAGAAAACTGACAGCTTAGGAATTGGGTATAATCTCACAGTGAAGTGTGTGACATCACAGCATGCATCAGTATATGGCGCACACACAAATGAGCACAGGATCCTCTAAGAAAAAAAAAATGGCACACTGCAGTGGAAGAGAGGATGAACTCAAAGACTTACCAAGGAGGGTCAGTGATGCTAGAAGAGGCAATTGTGGTGTGATATTCTTAAGTGTTTGGGGTGGTACAGTGGTACAGCAGATGCTGTAAGGTGACAACACTGAGGTTTCCCTGGTTTTATTCTTAGCTGGTGGTGCCTTCTGTACAGAGTCTGCATGTCCTCAATGTGCTCACATGGGTTTCCTCCAGGTGTTCAGGTTTCCTCCCACATTCCAAAGGCATGCAGCAGGTGATCTGGATATTCTAAATTGGCCATAGATGTGAATGTGCATGTGAATGTGTGGTGTGGAAGAAGTTACCATAGCAGGGCTAGCCGTCCAGTGGTGTGAACCTTGGCTCTTGTGACAATGAGAGATACTGCTAGCTCAGCTATCTGGAATTTTGTAAACAATTAAATGTCATTTGTAAATATCAACATGATTCATAGTAAGATGGTTGTGTTACAAATGTATTAGAACTGTATGTCATGTGTATAGCACACTGCTGGTACATAAGTGTGTGTTGAAAAGGTTTTTGCAAAGTGATTGAAATGTATCCACAGTGTACCCTACTGGAAAAGAACAGGAATGTGCATGCACTATTGTAACTGTTTAAATGTTTAAATGTATATTTTAACAGTGGAAACTGGAATACAGGAGGTTAACTTCAGAAAAATACCTGAAAATAAATTACTTTAAAGTTAGGCCATAAAAATATGTTATATTTCAGTTTTAATGCTGCAACACACACAATGTCTATACTAGGGAACTTTCTCTACTGTCTTTAATGTGAAATAATTGCTAGCTTTGAAAGGTGAAGGGATGCAATTGTTTTATGACTTCCACCATCTGCCTAAGATCTGAGTTCTGTGTATTTTCACAGGTAGATGCTAAATGCTACCAGCTTCCATCAATGGTTGTTTTGGATTTGGGGACTAGAAGTCAGATGACAAGAAAGGATGTCATCCTGCAAGCTAGCCCAGCAGTAATATTTGAGAACTCTCTGACAGAGACACAACATTCTGCATTCTGTTTTGGACCTGACAATAACTACAAGATCCATTCACCATATCTGTCTTGCACTATAGTAAGTTACTAGGGAATAGTACAATTCTCTTAGATATAGTCAGGGATACCATCAAAGCTTAGCTTACATATTTTTCTTTATTTATTTGACACTGTCTTGCATTGTTGTTTTAAATATTTTCTGTGACTTTGAACTCTGAAGTCACTTTGATTATATACTGAGTATCTTCTTGTTCGTTTAATATTTATATATTTAAACCTTTCATTGTGGCTTATCGGCCTAGAGACATTTAAGTTCTGAGAGTACTTGCATATTTATTTGGTGACACTGTGTAGGCCACTCCTAATAGCCTTGCTCAAACTACCATTTGTATTAATAGTGACATTACACAGTAAGATTGGACACCCTTGGTTAAGGGCCTTAAAGTAGCTGATAAGGAGCTGACTGGTGGCATTGATAACTACCTTATATTCTAGTCAGAAGGGGGCATAGCTAGTAAACCTATACCAGCCTTTTCCAGGTGTGTGTGTGTGTGTGTGTTGTCAGCTACTTGGTAAGGTACACGATGCACTGGTTGGACAGACAGGGTGCTGGAGGTCTTGGCTTGGCCGCTCAGCTGAGACCTCAACTCTATAGGTTCATAGTTAAGTACTAGGCTATTTGCCAGAGGGCATCTATAAGCCTAGCCAGAATGTGTTGGCTTTCACCGCCCCCTTAGATTAGTTTCCTGTGCCTCTGTCCAGCAGAGCCATTAGTTCCCTGTACCTCTGTCCAGCAGAGCCACTGCAGTGATTCCCGGGGTAAATTTTGTGTTTCCCATCCATTCGTCAAGGTTTCTCTTGAATAGTATTAGTGAGGGGCTCTGCCTAATGTAGATTGGAATCCTGTTCCAAAACATGGGGAGTCTCTGGGACAGGAATCTATCCCTCCAGTACGTCCTATTTATCGTTGTGGTGAGGTTTAGATCCCTAGAGCGTGTGGCTCTCGGGGATTTGTTTTTTTTTAAGTGGAGCATGTCCATCAATTCTGGGTTGGACATGGCCTTGTATGTCAGGCAGAGATCACCTCTGAGTAAGCGGTATGTAACAGAGTACAGCTGGAGTTTCTTCAGCCGGGCTGATAGGGCATCTGTTTGAGGCCAGTAAACCTCTTGGTGAGGTACTTCTGTGGTCTTTCCAGCTGTTGCAGGTGTCTTGTAAGGTACATCCCAAATGGGGCGTTGTACTCTATAATGGGTCTGATGAGTGATGAGTAGAGGGGCACAATAACCTCTTTTGTTCTAGATGTGAAACCTTTTGTGATTAGGTAGACCACACATAAGGATTTTTTAACCACCTTGGCAATATGATTATCAAAGGAGAGATTACTATCTACTTGGGCCCCCAAATCCCTTATTACATTTTCTGTATTTAGGGGACTACCACGTATATGGTAGTTTGGGGGTATTTTGTTTTTTCCAAAGGGGATGACTATGCACTTTTTGGCATTTAGCTTGAGGCCATGATTTTGACACCAGGTATCCATCTAAGTGAGACCCCCTTCTGGCAGATGTATGTATCAGCCGGAGAGTCAATTATGGCCCCCAGTTTGCAGTAATCTGCAAACTTGGTCAGCCGTAGTTCTCCTGTGCTGCCTGTACCTCTGAGAAGTATATACCAAACAGGAGGGGTCCAGGCCTGAGCCCTGGGGGATGCCACTTGTAACCGGTTTAGAGTCGGACCTAGAGCCTGCAACTCTCACCGTGTGGGTTCTATCCATGAGCCAATTGGCAACCCATCTCATGACGTCAGGGTTTATGTTCAGGCTGGTGAGCTTGTCTATAATACCAGAATGGGGAGGTGTTGGAAGCCTTTGCATGGTCTAGGTAGGCTGTGTGGACCTCCTTTCCCTCGTCTAAAGCCTTGGTAACTGTCTCAAAGAAGTCCACCAGGTTTAGGAGGCATGATCTGCCCTTAACAAAGACAAACTGGGTAGGGTCCAATGTTTGGAGGTTCCCAACGTCTCTGTTAATGAGTTCCATGATGATGCGCTCCACAGCCTTGCAGACCAGGCTAGTCAGGCTTATAGGGTGATAGTTCCCGGGGTCCATTGTGGCTTCATCTTTGTGGAGCGGGATAACTGTTTCTCTGCACCACTCTATAGGTACATAGCCTGTAGAGAGGCTGAGTTTGCACAGTGTGCTTAGGTGAGGGGTTAGTTCATTTTGTAGCTTGTGTAAGACACAGCCTAGGACACCATCCGGTCCCATTGAAGCTGTGTTTTTGGCTTTGGATAGGGCTGTTTTAACCTGTGTGTCAGTGACCGCCAGGACTCTACATTCTTCTGGTATGATTATGGGCCCTTTAGGGGGTGAGAGGGGGGTGAAGCTTGCACTAAACCTGTCTGCCAGAATGTGGCAATATCAGTCGGTTTAGTGTATTTTGTGCCATTCTGCACTAACTCAGAGCAGATCTGAGAGTTTCCACTTAGGTTCTTCACATAGCTAAAGAATGCTTTGTGGTGATCTATGGAGTCCTTGGCAATTTTTCTTTCGAAGCTAACCTTAGATGATTTTATGAGGGATCAGTTTCTTGCTGATACTTATCAGGGATGTCTTTCCTTCTTGTGATTTTTACTCTTTTCTGTACTAGTTTCCTCCTTCTATTGCACAGCTTGTTTACGGCAGGGGTCCACCAGACTGGTTTCCTTTTCTTGGAGCAGGGAGTCTTGGTTTTGCTTGGGATAGCATGATCCATATATTCTTGCAGGTGCTCATAGAGTGCCTTTGTAAGGGATTCAGCAGCTTGGACAGCGTTGTCCTTTAGCATGGGGGCTGTGAACCTTTCCACCTCGGTCTTAAGTAACGTGAAGTTTGCTTTTGAAAAGTTTTTCAAGGTGATTTCTTGATTGGTGGTGGGAGCGGAATGTAGATATCCAGAGTGATTAGTGTATTGTCTGATTTAACCAGCGAGGAGTTGACCTCCGGTGTAGAATACCGGTCGCCCATGTTGGTGATGACTAGGTTCCATATGTTGTTACCTCTGGTGGGGGTATTGATCAGTTGATCCAGGGCATTCGAGTTTATAAATTCTAGGAAGCGTTGGGCAAGGGAGTTAGTACTGGAGTAGTTCTCCCAGTTAATGTTTGGGTAATTGAAATCACCCAATATTAAGCTGGGTCAGTGGGGACACTTATTGGGGGATCTGGAGAAACAGGGCGACACCAGCACTGGACTGACCGTGGTTTCTGTGTCTTAAGGGAAATTACACTTGATACAGAGAGCTGCATCTGGTAATACTATGTGTGTACCTTGTAATCATCCCAGTGTATGTCCCCCACTGTTGCCAGTGGTAAGGATTACTTGTCCAGTGGTGGGTCATCACAGCTCTAAATAACTGTCACTGTTGAAGTGACACCCCCAACCCCATATGCAAAAAAAAAATTGGGAAAAAGGGGTTGTGGCTAGTTAGGATGTCATGGTCAGAGAAAACATGTAAAATGGAAAACTAGAAGTAGACAAAACTGAAATGAAAAACAAAAGGAAGCAACAGTCAAACAAATTAAATCATCAATCTTACAGTTAGGTGGAAATGCTGTCTCATTTTATTTTTACAGTCGCTTCTGTCTCCGAGTGTTTTTGGATCAAGTAAAAAAGGTGAAAAGCTCTAACAGGGGTAGGGAGTTCGCATAATGGTTAAGGTCTTCACCTCACAGGCACAAGCTACATGGTTTGATTCTGATATAGGGTTATTGGCTAGGCTTAAAAATGACCCTTCGGGGCAGTTAGTCTCTTATTTATCTATGTGCAGTTTTGGCGGGGAAACTTGACAGAGAGAGGCTGATGGTCAGTGCCAGTCAGGCCTGAATGTGAGGATGTAGAAAAAGGAACAGATCCTTTATCCATAGAAGGGGAGAAAATTCAATGAAGAAACTTTGTAAATAAGCTTTCTTTATGATGAAGTGGATGCTGCTTTATAGAAGAGACTAGTATGCAAAAACTAAGCTTTGTAGCCGGAATAAAAAAAAGTGTGAAGCTGCCACAGCCTCATTCATTATGCTTGCAAGTACAACTGTAACAAAGGAGTGAATCAAGACTTCAGTAGCATGGAGAATGGCTGTGTTCATCAGAAGACTGCTGGCTTCAACACTGTATAAAAAAGGAAACATGTGGCTTACCACTTATGCTCTTTAGTTTCTCTATTTGACACTAGCAGGGTGTGTACATCTGAGTGCCCAGATTGGGAAATCTGAAAGAGGAAGTTTAAACAAACGAAGTAGGCAAGCCAAAACTCCAAGTCAAATCAAAGTAAACGTAATTTTAATAAGAACGTTTTCGCTCCTGGCCAAAACCAAGAGCTTCCTCAGACAATACAAAAAGAGCGCCAATTCACTTTTATACAACATATACATGATGTCATATCCTGCACAATACCAAGTTGAACATTTTTAAAAACAAAAGTTTAAAAAAAATTAAAAGAATAGAAAAGAAATAGGAATATTTTATTGCCATCTCACTTAAACACATTTTAATACCCCTAACCGGGTACTTTATATACTTAGTATTAGTGGAAGCCTACATTTGGTATTAGCCCCACATGGTACCCGTACTAAATGAAGAACATTAACAATCCCAAATACTCAAAATGGACTAGCTGTACTGTAGCATCAGCTTGTTTGGGTATGGGTTTTTCATAAAGAAAGTGTTTAAACTGTTTATAAAATAATTATTTTGTTTTAATTCCTTAAGCATTTTGAGTATTTGGGATTGTTAATGTTCTTCATTTAGTACGGGTACCATGTGGGGCTAATACCAAATGTAGGCTTCCACTAATACTAAGTATATAAAGTACCCGGTTAGGGGTATTAAAATGTGTTTAAGTGAGATGGCAATAAAATATTCCTATTTCTTTTCTATTCTTTTAATTTTTTTAAAACTTTTGTTTTTAAAAATGTTCAACTTGGTATTGTGCAGGATATGACATCATGTATATGTTGTATAAAAGTGAATTGGCGCTCTTTTTGTATTGTCTGAGGAAGCTCTTGGTTTTGGCCAGGAGCGAAAACGTTCTTATTAAAAATACGTTTACTTTGATTTGACTTGGAGTTTTGGCTTGCCTACTTCGTTTGTTTATGCTGGTGTTTCTTTTTTGTTGGCTTCATTGAAAGAGGAAGTTGGAGGTTTGCATTCTTTGTACCTTCACAGGGTGAAAGGAGTTTCCGTCAACACATGTGAAGTGAAAATATAAACATAGTCAGTAAAAAGCAGCAGGGTCCTACACAGAGGTGCAAGTCTGAAGGGCTACATAACATCTGGACAAACTGATGGCTGGAAAACAGCACATTAAACACTAGTGGTGCCTAGTAAAGGGAAAGCAGCAACTAATACAAAGAAAAACAGCTTTTAAACTTCATGCTAAATGGCATTTTCAAATTTCACAGAGAAAGTGTTTTTCATCTTGTAGACATTGAGTGGTGAAGTCCGATTCATAGCAATGTTGACTTAGATAACTTGGCCCTACTGTATTAGATAAATGCTATAAAGACAACATAGTGGAAGAATGTATACTGCCAAATGGGAAAGATACTAGGGAAAGACTGCCACCTGGTGGGCACACTGGAGAGCCACTATTTATTTATTTTTACCAGGTATGTCTTACTGAGTTTAGAAAAAAAGCCCTTTTAAGCGTAGGCTTGGGGGAATCTTCAGCATATTATAAACATTTTTAAACATAAATTCAGTAATACACATGAACAGACATTAAGTAGTATACATTAACAATTAACAATTAAAAATACATTTGTTAAATAGATTACATTTATATGAAAATAGAAGCAATTACTGCAGTACAAACGATAATTATGCATTAGTAGATGCTGGACAATCAACATCTGAAGAGGTGTATTAGTGAGACTGTCAGACAGAAATTCAAAGAAATGGAGGTCTGGGAAGGAAAGTATAGTCATGTAAAATATTACCATAATGGCAGCTGTCCTCTTCACTGTTGCAGTATTCCTTATAATAGGGATCCCCTGCCAAGGGCAGCCAGACATCCGGCCAGTATACCAAAGCCTTTAGGTTCCTAAGGGTATGCTGTACATCACATGTATGCTCCCCACATACAGCGTAGGGCATAAAGGTGCTGTCCGGGCATACTATCCTCAGAACTGAAAGCCCAAGTAGGAACGTCAGTCCAAGGAGTAGAGAGGTACCATGTACATCCAGAAGGGAAAAGAACTAGGGGGAAGAGGGAGGAAGTGAATACCGCTACAGTGAAGAGGAGGACATCTACCATTATGATAAAATTTAACATAACTGTACTATGTCCTTCCATTTCACTGTTGCAGTATTCCTTACAATAAAAAGAGTTCAAATGCTCATGAAAAAAAGAGAGAGGAGGAAGGACCAACATAGCCCTCTACGAACCAAGAAGGATGGGATGCCGTAGCAAAACCAGCACTAGCCCTGGATATCATATCTAGTTTACAGTGGTTGGTAAAAGTATGCACAGAAGTCCAAGTTAGTATCTAAACCTTGAAAAAAGCACCAGAAGAAGCCACAGCCCCAGTAGAATGAGCCTTAACTAAATATGGAAGATCCTGCCATGAAAAATATAACAAAAAGAAATGGCCTTAGATATCCAAGAAGAAATAGTTTGCTTGGAAACAGCCAATCCCAAAGATCTAGGATAAATGAAACTAAAAGCTGATCAGAATTGAAAAAGCTTTGGTCTTATCAAAATAAAATTTGAGTTGTCTATGCGCAAACTGTGCAAAACCTTCTCAATAGCAGATTGCACAAAAGGGAAAAAAGTGGGCAAGTGAATACAATGATTAAGAGACTCATTCACCATTTTGGTCATAAAAGAAGGATTAGTATGAAAGAACACCCTACCCTTATGGAAAACTAATAAAGGGGGAATAGATATAAGGGCTTGAAGCTCAGACACCCATCTGGCAGAAGTAAGGGTCAACAAAAGAACAGTCTTCAAAGAACAATGCTGCAAGGAAGCTGAAGCCGCAGGTTCAAAAGGAGCCTAAGTCACTTTCTCCAAAACAAAATTAACATCCCAGGAAGGAAGGGCAGACTTCCTGGGAGGTCTAATATGGATCCCTTTAAGAAATTGTCTAGGCTAAAGGGGATGCAAGAGGCAGACAAGCAGAAATAGTTGACAAGTGGGCCTTAACAGAAGAATAAGTCAACCCAGCACTGAGCATTTCACAAAGATGAGAGAACTAACAGAAGAATAAGCCAACTCAGCATTGAGCAATTCACAAAGATAAGACAGAACCAAAGGAACATCCAAAGAAAGTGGATCCAGGTTACGAGATAGAGACCAAACAGAAAACCTCTTCCATTTGGATAAGTAGGATTTCCTAGTAGTGGATTTCCTGGCATCCTGCAGGACCATGAGCATGTCCTCAGAAAAAAATGGTGTTTATATGGAATCAAAATCCTATCAGCCACATTGTCAATAGAAGAGTGGACAAGTGGGGATGTATGAGAGATGCCTTGTCTTGTGTGAGTAGGTCCACCCTGTGAGGTAACTTGTGATGACTGGCCTTGGCTAAATGCAGAAGAAGAGGGAAACAATGCTGTCTGGGCCAAAAGGGAGTCACCAGCATGATTCTGGGAGCATCCTGTTTTAACATGAACAGGACTTTTGCAGTCTGAAGGTGTGGAAGTCATTGTAGCCGGGTAAGGCCAGGGTACTCTATGAGGCCTTGTGCGAAGGTTGCCAGATAATTCTGTCATTTGTAAATATTAATGTAGGCCGCATGCTTGTTCTCTTAAATGTAAGAAAATTATGATAAATGGTGAACTTCAAAAATGTAACCACGTTGCACTCTGCTGGAGGAAAGCTGATAAGTCAAGCAGTGTATAATTGTTGGATCTCAAAACCCGAAGCCGAGATGTCTGAATAATGGAATTCTTCCTATAGTTTTGAGACCAGAATGAGTCAGTGGTACTGTGTTATCAATTTCAGGACAGAGAGAGAGAGAGAGAGAATAAGAGCATTTTGCATTTGTTTTCAGAACTGAAAACATCACCAGCACTGCCTTGTTCTATATGTAAGTTTATTTTACAACTGTTTTTGCTCTTAGATAATAGATAGGAAATAGGATGTCTAGTCCAGCTGTTTTCTCTGTAATGATGTCACAACTTTTCTACTGTATTATTTTAAGCATTTCTCCGTGATCTCTGAACTCTTGACTAGCACTGTGTAGTAAGAAGTATTGTCTTGTGTTCTTATTATTTATTATTAAATATTTTTAAACCTTTCAACTGTGGCTGTTTTATGTAGAGATAATTTACGCTCTAGAGTACATTGCATGTATATAGTGATACTGAGCAAGCCACTCCAAATTAGGCTTGCTGTTCGTCACACTGACCATCTTGATAATAATATTGCAGAGTAATAATTGGACACCCTTTGATAAGGGCCTTATTAGTAGCTGATATTAGCAGTTGGTAGAAAGTGGTAATATTGCATAGTCTGGGCAGAAAGGGCATAGCTGGAGAACCTGTGCCAGCTTTCCCCAGGAGTGTCTGTGTGTTTGTATATAACTCATATCTCAAAATGTGTGTGTGTGTGTGTGTGTGTGTGTGTGTGTGTCAGCTACATGGGCAGGGACACGAAGCACTGGTTGGACAGAGAGGGTGCTGGAGGTTTTAGCTTGACCACTAGCCTGAGATCTGGACCCTATAGCTGTGCCAGTGGGGAGTCTTATTGGAAATCTGGAGAGAAAAGGAGAAACCAGCCCCAGACTGACTGTGATCTCTGTGTGTTCTTAAGGGAAATTGTACTTTACTGTGTGCATATTTGTTATCCTTCCCAATGTGGACGCCCCTCACTGGTGTGAGTGGTGAAGACTGAGGCTCCTTGTTTGCTGGGTCAGTGCATGGGCATCACATATTAACTGTTTGGCAGTGGTGGGATATCCACACCAAATATTAATTGGTTGGTAATTGGCTTGTAGTGGTGTGGATAGTGAATTGCTGTAGCTTGTGTACAGTGATCACTGAAGATGTTTTTTGTACTCTAAATCAGCCATGCAGTGAATATTTAGAGTTCAAATCACAATTGTTTTATTACTTTTGTGAGCTTAAACAGTCAGGCAGAGCAAGGAAGCATGTCAGCAGAGGAGTATGGAAAGCTGACAAGAAGCCAGTTGGCTGATTATGTGCCAGGCTAAAGAACTGGTGCAGTGGAAACCTAACTAAGGCAGACAAGATTGCAGCTTTGGTCACAGCTGCATCAGAAAACAGCAACCAAGCAAGACCATCAGACTGACCATGGAGATGTACAACACTCGGGGAATGGACAGCTCAACCTTTGTGCAAAGGCCTTAAAAATCCATCTGGAACTAGAGAGACTGGAGTTGGAGGGCAGGCATTTGGAAATGGAAGCTATGGAAAAGGAGAGGCAGAGGCTGCATGAAAAGGAGATGCTGACTCTTCACCAGAGTCATGCAAGTAATGGGGGAGGGAGTAACTGGACCCCAGAAGCACAAAAGGTCAGTAAATGTCTTCCACGGTTTACAGAGGGGGATAATTTTGATAGTTTCATGCATAAGTCTGAGAGGGTATGTAAACAGTATGGTGCTGACCAAAGGCTCTGGATATGGTTCCTGACCCCCTTACTCCATGGTAAAGCTGTAACTATTTTGCCCAAAATGTCTGACGTTGGCTGTTTTGATTATACTGCTGTTAAGAACTGCTTGTTAGAATTTTTTAAGCTAACACCTGAAACTTATAGGTAAAAAGTTTTGTGTGCATACACGCAAGGCAGATGAAAGTGTGTGAATATGTTGCTGAACTGAGCACTTATTTTCATAGATGGGTGAGTGGATGTCAGGTCACCACTTCTGACGGACTGGCAGATGTTTTGATGAGGCAACAAGCCCTTAGCACTTTGCCTGAGGATCTGGTTAGTTGATAGACAATGTGCTACTTCAGGGGAGTTGGGGAAGAGAGACCTATACCTAGCAATCAGGGCATCCGTGCACAGGAAAAGGGACCCCCAGTACTGCTCATGGGTCTAAAGGAGCCCATGGTGGGCAGCCCAGACTGCCCCAACAGAATCTGCCTGTAGCAGGGGAAGCCATTAGTCCAGGTACATATCCAGAACCTAGGGTTAGATGTTTTGAATGCAACCAGTAGGGCCATGTGGCATACAGATGTCCACAGAGGCAAGGTGGGGAACAAAAGTTGAGGGAGCCAGTAAGTGGGAAAGACAAAATGCAAACAGTAGGTTGTCTTGAGACACCAAGGGTACCAAACTACCACAAGAGGTTATATCTTATCATAGTGAATGGCAAAGAGGCCATGGCTAAGAGAGAGACAGCCTCTGACATAACCATTGTGAAGCATGCAATGGTTACAGAGGAGCAGTACTTGCCTGGGTGATCTACACCAGTCAGAGGTTTAGGAGGGATCCCATTCCAAATACCTTTGGCTAGGGTTCACCTTGACTGGGATGGTGGAAAAGGAAGCCAGCAAGTAGGTGTGTTTGAGGATATCCATGCAGATGTCCTGATAGGGAATGATTTTAATAGTGCAGTACCATGTGCTTGTGCAGTTACCCGCAGTCAAGCTTGAAAACAAGCATGTGAGTCTGGCAGCCTGGGGGAGACTGCATACTTGCAGCCAGGACTGGTGAGGTGGTAACTTCAGGGAAGGAGCTACCCTGTAGCAGTGAGACTGAAGGTGAGCAACAGCTGCTTGTGGGTACGGATATGCCCTTGGACAAAGGGACTGTAAGGGCAGACGTGAGTAGTAGTACCCAGGCTGACAGTGAGGCACCGCTCTCAGAGGATACCACACTTGCTGTGGAAGGGGAGGTGGGAAGGGTTACAAAGAGAGAGTTGAGACAGGCTCAGCTCTCAGACTCTACATTGCAAGGCTTGAAAGAGGTAGTTAGTGAGGGACCTGATTCTCAAGGGAAGGGGGAATCTGTATACTGGGGCAAAGGGTTACAGTATATAGAGAGTGGACCCCTGAGCGAGGGCTAGAAGGGGAGAGAATACAGCAATTGGTAGTGCCTACAGCCTACCATCTGGTGTTTCTAGCCATAGCTCAAGATATTCCCTTTGCAGGTCATATGGGCATAAAACATACAAAGAGACATTATGCAGAACTTCTATTGGCCTGGAATTTCCAGAGATGTAACAGAGTACTGCAGGACCTGTGAGCAGTGCCAAAAGGTAGGCAAGGCAGGAGACAAGGTGAGAGCTCTCCTTTGATGCCTTTGCCGGTGATTGAGGAGCCATTTCAGAGGGTCGCTATGGATATTGTGGGGCCTCTGAGTACCCCAAGTTCCACAGGGAAAAAGTATATCCTAGTGGTAGTAGATTATGCTACAAGATACCCTGAGGCAGTGGCTTTGCCCTCCACTGAGGTGGAAAAGGTGGCAAATGCTTTGTTAGAGATTTTCAGCAGGGTAGGTTTCCCAAAAGAAATACTGACTGACAGAGGTGCCTATTTCATGTTAGACCTGCTGGCTTGTCTGTGGAAGTATGGTTGGGTGAAGCACCTGAAGACCACCCCTTCCATCCACAGACTAATGGTCTTGTTGGGAGGTTAAACTCTACAATCAAGTCCATGCTACGGGCATTTGCAGACCAGTTTAAGAGGGACTGGGACAGATATTTGCCCCATCTGTTGTTTGCTTATAGAGAGGTTCCCAGGAATCCACAGGTTTTTCACCCTTTCAGTTGTTGTATGGGCATAGGGTGAGGAGACCTCTAGATTTAATTTGTGATGAGTGGGAAGATGAGTGTGAACCTCACAAAGAGTCTGTTGTGGCAAATGTCCTACACCTCAGGACAAGGCTCAGGGAACTCATGGGTTTGGCCCATGAGAACCTGGCAGTAGCCCAACAGAAAAAGGTATGGTATGACAGGAATGCTCAAGCTAGAGAGTATGCTATAGGACACCAGGTAATGGTTATCATTCCTGTCAGACACAACAAGCTGCAAGCAGCTTGGGAGGGACCCTACAAGGTGGTAAGAAAGGTAAGTGATGTTAACTACATGATGGAACTGCTAGGCAGAAAGTAGGGGCACAAACTGTACCATGTTAACACGATGAAACCTTACCATGATAGGGAGGGCCTTGTGCAGAGTATTTGCAGTGGCTTGCAGAGGAGTCTGAGGGAGATCTGGTGACTGATCACCTCAGTGAGGCTCGGACAGCCACCTCAGTGGAAGAGTAGCAATGTCCCAGCAGCTATCTCCTATGAGGTTTGAGAAATCAAAACAGTGTTGCAGGAGTTTGGCGATGTGTTCACTGGGAAACCAGGGTGCACCCAACTGGTGCAGCACCAGGAGGGTACAGGACCCCAAAGGCCTATTAGGCCGGCCCCTTATAGGGTGCCTGACAGTCAAAAAGTCTGTGAGGGAGGAGATACAGGAAAGGTTGTAATTAGGGGAAATTCGAGTCCAGCAGTCCCTGGGCCTCCCCAGTGGTGCTGGTGCCAAAGGATGGCAGCACCAGGTTCTGTGTGGACTAAAGGAAATTAAATAGTCACACAGAGTCAGATGCTTACCCCATGCCTAGGACAGATGAGGCCCTAGAGCAGTTGGGTGGGGTCAAGTATCTTACAGCCATTGATCTTACCAAGGGTTACTGGCAGGTGCCCTTGACTCACAGTGCTACAGAGAAGTCAACCTTTGTGACTCCTTTTGGCTTGTATGAGTTCACAAAGATGCCCTTTGGGATGAAAAATGCCCCAGTGATTTCCAGAGGCTGGTAGAACATATCCTAGCAGGAGCAGGAGGGTTTGCCCTTGCTTATCTAGATGATATTGCTGTCTACAGCCATTCCTGGCAAGAGCACCTTCAGCATGTCAGGGAGGTGCTGGGCAGACTACAGAGGGCAGGGTTGACCATACCCAGCAAATGTCAGGTGGGTACGGCAGAGGTCTACCTGGGACAAAGAGTGGGGAGTGGTAAGATCAGGCCAGAACCTGCCAAACTTGAAGCCATTTAGGCATGGCAGGCACCTGTTACCAAAATGCAGGTGAGGGCATTCTTAGGGACAGCAGGGTACTACAGAAAGTTCATCCCCAGTTATAGTACCATAGCTGCTCCCTCACAGACCTGACAAGGAAAAATACGGCAGATAATGCAGTGCGGACTCCAGCATGTGAGCAGGCATTCCAGAAGCTTAAAGAAGCTTTGGGAGGACCCCCTGTGTTAGCCAGTCCAGATTACAGTAAAGAATTTGTTGTGCAGGTGGATGCTTCAAATCATGGGGTGGGGGCTGTCCTTAGCCAGACTTCAGAAGGAGAAGATCACCCAGTGGTTTACCTCAGTCATAGGCTCCAACCCACGGAGGAATGTAATGCAGCTGTAGAAAAGGAATGTCAAGTCATAATGTGGGCACTACAGAAACTTCAGCCTTATCTGTATGGAAGAAAATTCACCGTAGTTACAGACCACAATCCCCTAACATGGTTACACAGAGCCAGTCAGCAAAATGCCAAGTTGCTAAGATGGAGCCTAGGGTTGCAAGCATATATGTCAGTGCAGCACAGCAGTGGGATTAGCAATGCCAATGCAGATGGGCTCTCAAGACAGGGAATGGGGTAAGGTATACTCAGATAGACCTAACCCTCTCAAGCAAGGTTTCTCAAGGGTCACTTGAAAAACTAGCTTGAGTTCTCCGGGGGGAGGGGGTATGTGAAGGCTGCCAGCCTAGCTAGATCGGATTTTGTAGATAATTCTGTCATTTGTAAATATTAATGTAAGCCTCATGCTTGTTCTTTTAAATGCAAGAAAATTATGGTAAATGGTGAACTTCAAAAATATAACCACATTGCACTTTGCTGGAGAAAAGATGATAAGTCAAGCATTGCATAACTGTTTGATCTCAAAACTCGGAGCTGAGATGTCTGAATGAAGGAATTCTTCCTACTGTTTTGAGACCAGAATGAATCAGTGGTACTGTGTTATCAATTTAAGGACAGAGAGAGAGAGAGAGAGAAAGAGAATCACAGCATTTTGCATTTGTTTTCAGAACTGACAACATCACCATCACTGCCTTGCTCTATATGTAAGTTTATTTTAGAACTGTGTTTGCTCTTAGATAAAGATAGGAAATAGGAAGTTTAGTCTAGCTGTTTCCTGTATTGATGTCAGAACTTTCCTACTGTATTATTTTAAGCATTTCTCTGTGATCTCTAAACTCTCGACTAGCACTGTGTAGTAAGAAGTATTGTCTTGTGTTCTTATTTATTATTAAATATTTTTAAACCTTTTTCAACTGTGGCTGTTTTATGTAGAAATAATTTAAGCTCTAGAGTACATTGCATATATATATATATAGTGATACTGTCCAAGCGACACCAAATAAGCCTTGCTGTTCATCACACTTACCATATGCATAATAATATTGCAGAGTAATAATTGGACACCCTTTGATAAAGGCCTTATTAGTAGCTGATATTAGTGGTTGGTGGCAAGTGGTACTACCGTATAGTCTGGGTAGAAGGGGCATAGCTTGAGAACCTGTGCCAGCCTTCCCCAGGAGTGTGTGGGTGTGTGTATATAACTCATCTCAAAATGTGTGTGTGTCAGCTACTTGGGCAGGGACATAAAGCACTGGTTAGACAGATATGGTGCTGGAGGTTTTAGCTTGACCACTAGGCTGAGATCTGGACCTATAGCTGTGCCAGTGGGGAGTCATATTATGGGATCTGGAGAGAAAGGGAGAAACCAGCCCTAGACTGACTGTGATCTCTTTGTGCTCTTAAGGGAGATTGTACTTTACTGTGTGTGTATTTGTTATCCTTCCCAATGTGGATGCCCCTCACTGGTGTTAGTGGTGAGAATTGAGGCTCCCTGACTGCTGGGCCAATGCACAGGTGTCACACCTTGAACCAGATTTCTGTGACTGCACAGACATCTATATCCTCCAGTGATAGAAATACTTCCAGGGTGTGCAGTTTTTGGTTTACGCTCCTAGCATTTAGCAGCATAATTAGAAGTTATGTACTTACCATAACGTTCCATCTGAGTAGGTGTATTCATTTGTCTGCAACCTGTGGTCATGGATCCAATATCGGATCAGAACCGGCATGGTTTTCCAGCTATGGATCCAAGCTCTCAGCTCCTCCCCTCACCCATAATGCCCTGCTCTCCCTACATGACCTCAGATCGAGTTTGCCATAGATCAAAATACCCTAGAAAGGGTAACACGTAATATGCAGGAAACTGACAAGGCCAGGGGGATAGGAGGGCGGGATGGTTGCAGACAAATGAATACACCTACTCAGATGGAACGTTATGGTAAGTACATAACTTCTAAATCTGAAGTAGGAGATTCATTTGTCTGCAACCTGTGGGACAGAGTCCCCAGCTACCTGAATCTTGGGCGTCATGGAGGGATATTCCGGAGCACGGCGGAGCCAAAGGATGCTCTACCTCTAGATGTAATATCCAACTTGTAGTGGGAAATAAAGGTATGAGATGAAGCCCAAGTGGCTGCTGAACAAATATCATCCAGAGGAATCCTAGCTTTAAAGGCCGCTGAGGTAGAAACTGACCGGGTTGAATGGGCATGTACTCCTCCAAAAGGGCCTCCCAGAAGCTTGATAAGCCAATAAGATGCACTGCGAAAACCAGCGTGATAAGGAGACTTTGGAAATTGGTTTACCCAAATTGAATTTAGCAAAGGAAATAAACAACTGGTCGGATTGCCTATGACCAGCTGTCCTGTTCAGATAAAATTGAAGTTGCCTGTGAACATCTAAGAAATGTAGCTTGTATTCACCTTTGTTTTGATATTTAGGAAAGAAAACAGGGAGGTTAATGGATTGATTAATATTTGCTTCTGAAGCTACCTTAGGAAGAAAGGACGGGTTGGTCCTGAGGTATACACGGTCCGGATGAAAGACCAAGTAAGGAGGCTTGATGGATAAGGCTTGAAGTTCCGAAACTCTCTTGGCCGAAGTAATGGCTACTAAAAAGGCCGTCTTGAAAGATAAAAATTTTAGATCTACCGTGGCCGCAGGTTCGAAGGGGGGAGCGGTCAAGGCCTGAAGAACCAAAGAAAGGTCCCATGGAGGAACCACTTGCTTTACAGGGGGTCTAAGAAGAAAAGTACCTTTTAGGAAGATTTTACACAATTTGGCAGACATCAGTGGACCGGAGTCATGACCAATATGATAGTGAGAAATTGCCGCAAGTTGTACTTTGACCGTGGAACTGCTGGCACCATCATTAAAAAGAGTGGTTAGGAAGTCAAGCACCAGAGGAAGGGGAACTGTGAAGGGGTCTAGACCTTGCCGCTCCACCCAAATGGAGAACCGTTTCCACTTGCTGCGGTAAACTTTCCTGGCAGATGGTTTATGAGCCGCTACCAGGATGGCCTTAACGGAAGACGAAATACCGGGAGTCCTGATTAGGAGTGGAACTGGAGCAGCCAAGCAGTTAACTTCAGGTTGTCCAGATTCGGGGTTGATAGATGGGACAGGTGAGATATCAGATCCGGAACGGGATCTAGAATCCAAGGTGGATTCACTGAGTGAGACCTTAGGAAAGGGAACCAGATCTGTCGAGGCCAGAAATGGGCAATGAGAATCATTCTGCACCCCAACCGAGAGGCTTTCTGAAGAACTTGGAGCATCAGAGGCAAAGGAGGGTAAGCGTAAAGAAGACCGGGGGGCCAAGCATGCACCAGAGCGTCTCTTGGGGTATCTCCGGGAGGAGGGATTAGAGCGAAAAAACTGTCGCACTTGGTGTTTGAGGGAGACGCAAAAAGATCGCAACAAGGAGTTCCCCACCGTGCGAAGATGCGTTTCGCTACTTGAGCATTGAGAGACCACTCGTAAGGGGAGAGAATGGTGCGACTGAGCTTGTCCGCAAGGATGTTGGACCGACCCGGAATATGCGTTCGATGAGAAAGCGGTTGGTGGAGATTGCCCATTCCCACACTCTCATGGCTTCTCGACAAAGAGGGTAAGACCTGGTTCCCCCCTGTTTGTTGATGTACCAGACGACAGACATGTTGTCCGACTGAATCGCAATAGTTCCCAAGGGAAGAAAGGCCTGTAGTGCTTGCAAAGCTAAGAGCACTGCTCTCATCTCTAGAACATTGATATGCAGTAAGGTCTCTGAATCGTTCCACGTGCCTTGGACCGTCCGGCCTGCAAAATGCCCCCCCCACCCGAGGCGGGAGGCGTCCGTGGTCACCGTGGCGAGAGGGGGAGAAGCACAAAAGGGGCGGCCTCCATGGAGATCCTGTGAGTGGAGCCACCACAAGAGGGACCGCTTGCAAGCCTTGCTGATCGCAATGGGATGATGCAAAGGAAGAGCAAGATAAGACCACTGAACTAGGAGTGTCCATTGAAGAACCCGCATATTGAACCTGGCGAGAGGTAGAAGAGCTATCGCTGCTGCCATGGACCCTAGAGCCCTCAGGACCAATTCCACCGGAAATGAGCTGGAGTGGAGGATGGCCCGCACCTGGAGCCATAGATTCTGAACTCTGTCCGCAGTGAGGAAGGCTCTTAACTGTCTCGTGTCTAACCTGGCACCTATAAAATCTATGAATTACATAGGGGCTAGGTTGGATTTTTCTGCATTTATAGTGATGCCCAGGCGGGGAGCTAGATGGAGAAAGGAGTCTCGCGCCAATAATAGTAGATGCCTTGTTGGGGCGGTAAGGAGCCAGTCGTCCAGGTATGGGAAGACCTGTACCCCCTGAAGCCTCAGGTGGGCCGCTACCACTGCTAATACTTTGGTGAACACCCTGGGGGCTGTAGTGAGACCAAAGGGAAGGACCCTGAATTGGTAGTGACTGGCTCCCAGCCGGAAGCGAAGAAACCTCCTGGAGCGTCTGTCCATTAGAATGTGGTAGTACGCATCCTTGAGGTCTATAGAGCACATCCAGTGATTTTCTCCCAGAAGGGGGAGAATGGACTGCAAGGTAACCATTCGAACTTCTCCTTGGGAACTGCCAGGTTTAAGAGTGACAGGTCTAATATTGGTCTTAGGTCCCCGTCTTTTGGCACTAAAAAGAACCTGGAGTAGAACCCTGATCCGATCTGGTCTGGGGGTACGGGCTGGATGGCTCTTTTCTTCAGCAGATGGCCAATTTCTGCCAAAGCGGCCTCCCACTGACCGGGTGGAACGTCGGGGAGGGACTTTAATTTTGGGATGTGACGAAATGGAATGAGGTATCCTCTGGATATGATGCGGAGGACCCAGCGGTCTGATGTTATGGACTCCCATGCCGCTAGGTGCTCCGAGAAACGCCCCCCGACTGCCTCCAGAGTGGAGCAGCCGGGCAACCCTTCAGGGCTGCTGCGCGGGCCGTTCAGAGAAGGGTTCTCTGGACCCGAAGTTCCTGGGAGCCCCTCTGCCCCTGGGGCAGCGTCCTCCCTGTCCTCCTCTGCCACGGAAGGACTGGTTGTCCGGAGCGGGTTGGGACTGCTGCGACTTCCGGAACCACATCTTCTTTTGGCCCTTTTGGTTCCTAGAATAGGACCTCTGGGGCACAGAGAAGTGGATTCCGACGGCAGACAGCGTCTTCCCATCCTTCTCGCTCTGGGTCAAAGTATTGCGGACAGTTTTGCCAAAAGGGGCAGAACCATCGAAGGGGGCGTTCGCGAATGACGCCTTGAAGGGCTCCGTGAAATCGCAATGGCGGAGCCAGGCCTGTCGTCTGGTAACTAGGCCTACCCCTACTGCTCTAGCGGCTCCCTCCGTAGCATGGGACAGTAACCGCATAGAGGAATTAGTCACGGACCTGAGAGTGGCCATACGGGTGGAGTGTAACAGTTTGTCCTCCTCCGACATGGACTCTGGGGGGATGCAGCGTATTCCTTGATAAGATCGCGCTGCATCCTGATCAGATGTGCCAAGTAGTTGAGCGCCCTCACTGAAAAGGTCGCTGAACTAAACATTCACTTCCCCAAGCGGTCCATCATCCGAGACTCTTTGCACGGAGGATGGACTGAGGGACTCTCCTGGGCGAGTTCCCTCTTGGTGGCTGCAGCCGTCAACATGGCATCTACCGGAGGCCCCTTACTCCAGTGGGCACGGTCTGCCGGGGGACTAAGGATGCGGTCTGGCCTTCTGGGGATTGGCTCCACGGTGTCCGGTTCCTTCCACGCCCTGGTGGTAATTAGGTCCACCAGGGGTCGGCAGGAGGGGACACTCAAGAGGTAGACGGGCCCGCTTCAAATGCCTCCAAGAACACGGACTCGTCTGAGGAAGACTTGGGGGCAGACCACCCCCCCCTTATGCGAAGCATTTCCATGATGTCTCCAAAGGAGACATCCTCGGGGGGTGATCTTGAGGAGCCTTCCCCTTCCTCCAAATCCGTGTCTTCTGTGAGAGACTCGGGGGAGTCTATGTGCCTCCTTTTACATGTATGCTTGCGAGGTGCATCCTCAGGGGGGCTGTCCGAGGAACCCTCGCAAGCGGTGTTCTGTTCCAATGGAACAACTTGGGGCAATGGAGCGGGCTGTCCCAGTGCCCGGATGGTGGAAGCCTGACCCAGTGCAGATGGAGCACGGGAAGGAGCCGAAGCAAGTGCCGGGGGTCCGGAAACCCTCAACAGGGCCCTCTCCACTACATCAAAAGCCGAGGGGGAGCCAACCTCGACCAAAGGAGCCGATAATCGGCTCCCCCTCGGATCCGAAGAGTGGATCGGAGCCGGCCCCGAGGCATTCGGATCCGAGGGGGCAGCGCGCTCCGACACCGACGGCGCCGAAGGAACACTAATCCCCCCGGATCCGAAGCTCAGATCCAGGCTCCGAGGTCGGATCCGGCACTGAGGGCAGGGTCGGATCCGGCACCTAGTACTATCGGCACCGACCCACCCCCGGCTCCGAAGCTGCTCGGCTCCAATCGCTCCAAACCCGGGTAGCGGGTCGGAGAAGGAGCTATAGGTTTGAAAAAAGGGGTCGAGCTCCCCCCCAGATGGGGGGGGGGAGGCAGGAGCACTCCCATCTGCATCTGGGCCTGGATGAACCTTCTCATCATCCGGTCCAGATCAGCGTCAGATAAACTATATGTAGATCTCGACGAGGCTACCGAGGTAGGCCTTGAGTGCCTTCTCGATAGCCTCGACGGAGATCGGGTCTCCTCCTCCTCAGGTCCTGGTGAGAAGCAGGCCGGAGACCGGAGCCGAGGTGGGGGAGAGCCAGTAGACAAGGAGGCCGGAGGAGAAGCCCGCTTAGCAGGCGGGGCCAAAACAGAGGTCTCGGCCCGCCGCTTGTGGTGCTTCTCTCTCCAGTCCTTTTTTCTTGCTTCCCTCTCCTCCAAACCACTAGAGGGAGGTTGAGTCCCAGGTGGAGGAGGGGGAGCAGGAGAGGAGGGAACCGAAGACACGGTACCCCCTGAAGGAGCGGTAGCCGAAGCCGTGTCCGGGGGCAGAAGTCCCACCAGGACCAGCTTCGACCTCCGCTCCTTCAATGCCCTGGGGTTGAACCCTGCACAAATGGAACATCCAGAAGTGAGGTGTTCAACCCCAAGGCATCGAACGCACCAAGTGTGGCCATCAGCAGGAGAAAGCTTATGGCCACAAGCCTTAGGGGCTTCAGACATACTAAGGTTTTTTTTTTTTTTTTTTTTTTTTTAAATAATAAGTGCTAACTAGCCACAAAGAAAAAACACAGACCCAAACACACACTACGCACCAGCGAGGGGAGGGATAAATAAAAGTTATAAAGTTATTAAAAAACTTTAAATTTTAAACTCAAAAGATAGGGAACCTAACACTTCCACACAAAACTGACTAAAACTTTAGAATTAAATGCTTGTAAATATAACAACTGACACTTAGCTGAAGAGCTCTAAAATCCAGTCTGGTCACCAGCGCGGCAAACTAGATCTGAGGTCATGTAGGGAGAGCAGGGCATTATGGGTGAGGGGAGGAGCTGAGAGCTCGGATCCATAGCTGGAAAACCATGCCGGTTCGGATCTGATATCGGATCCATGACCACAGGTTGCAGACAAATGAATCTCCTACTTCAGATCCCTTATTTTATCATGGTTGACAATTTTCACATTAGCAATTTTGTTTTTAAGACCTTCCTAAAAAGGCAGCATGGGGGAGGCAAGAATCTTTGCCAGCAGCCAAAAGCCTAGTAGTGCCAGGTGCAAACAGTCTCTGGCAAAGCAGTGAGGGTTGTTGACCATGTCATCCCAGGCTGACAGAAACCGGATCCCCTTTGAATGATACCAAAAACTAAGCTAATTATTGAAATCAATCATTTTTTTGTTTATACTGCGGCATCATTCTAGGTGAGGGTAATATGCTGCTCAAGGCTAGGGACATCCCTGCCTGGGACACATACTCTGAGAGCTCAATCATGTCTCTCTTCATACAGTCCAGTGAGGTAAGTTTCAGGTTGTTCACTTCAACATGAGCTATGACAAAGTCAATGGTACTTGTTGCCAAGAGACCTGACAGCATGCATGATTTTCCAAATCCTGGCAGCTCACTGTGACTTTCTCCTTATCTAACCTGTTAAGTGGGACATCCATATGTCTCACTATGGAGTCGCCATTGACAAGAAAATTTGTTTTTTCAGGGTTACGCCTTAAGGGCTTGGTAGGTGAGACACTGGTATTGCTGTGTCTCTTGGGTGCTGTAGAAACTGTGTTAGTTATACACAAGGTCTCTGGTGTTTCACTAAGTTTTTTGAAAGAACCTTTGCGTGTGTTGATTAATGTGTTGGATG
The DNA here is from genome assembly GCF_019279795.1 of Protopterus annectens. Classification (NCBI taxonomy): domain Eukaryota; kingdom Metazoa; phylum Chordata; order Ceratodontiformes; family Protopteridae; genus Protopterus; species Protopterus annectens. The sequence goes on from NC_056735.1 coordinate 17,456,001, forward strand.
CATACTATGTGTATGAGAAGTGATTAGTGAGGTGACAACTTCTTCAGTGTTACTGTTTTGGGTGTGAGAGAGCAGGGATTCAAGATTCTTGGTGTAGATAAATCTCTCGCACTTTGTACTAGAGTGAGTTATTAGTACAGGGTTGTCAGTGTAAATGAGGCAATTGCTACACTGCCTCAGGAGACTCAAGTCAACATGGCTAGCAGGAGAAACAAGGGTGATTCAACTGTCCATAATGATAGGTTTGAAGAACTGTTATTACAAAGAGGGTGCTTTCAGGACTGATCTAGGAGGTGTTCTGTAGATAGTTATTTTGGACGGGGTTTTTGGCTGGTGGTTTAATAGGTCACAGCTCACTAGCAATACTTCCTAGACTAGAGATGTACTAAAGAGAAGGACTACACTAATGTACTACCACTATAGCCAAGTGAAAAATTGTCAAAATTATCTGTCTGGCTATGGCACACAATTGCAAGACAGTGAGCGGAGCTGAGAGACATGCAAACAAGAAGAAACCTGCTCAAACGCAGGGATGAAATACCAAAAGCTAAAATCTTTAAAAGAAAAAAAAAAGAAAACTTTAAAATACTCAAAAGAACCAACAATGAGGGTGCTTACTGAAAACCCTAGACCAATCAGCCTTCACCAGACAGGTTCCAATCAACACATTCTCTCACAAGGGTGCAGAAAAGCCCCTTTCAATCAAAGATGGCTTGGAAAATGTGCTCTGAATACAACAGTCAATGCAAACAGACCCAGATGCAGCAAACCTGTATCTGGTCTATGCTACAGCTACTAGCTATACTAATTTAGGGGGAAAACACGCAAGCAATAAAACAAAAGGAAAAAGATAAGAACAAAAACTCCAACAGGGCACTTATCTGAAAAAATTTGGTGAACCAGCAAACGAAGCAAGCATTCAGACTGACGATCAAAGAGGGCATTCTGACTGGTGGCAAAGAAGTTCTGAGGATGGTACATCCGGATGTCAAATTTATGCCCCATGCTATACTTGGGGAGCATGTGTGTGACAGTAATGTGAATTCTTTACTTTATTGCAAATTTGTTGGCTTATTTTTGTGGATTATAGTATTATAGGACTGCTAATGTTGACATTTTATGTAGTTGGCCAGCTGGAGTAGTTTTCCCAGTGAGAAATGCTAGTGTTATAGTGAATATCTGTATTTGTGTAAAAAAAAAAAAGAATTTATTTATATATATATATATATATATATATATATATATATATATATATATATATATATATATTTACATATACATACACACACACATATATATATATATATATATATATATATATATATATATATATATATAAACTAAGATGTTAGAGTTAACTGTTAGATTAGAGAATTAGAATTTTAAGAATATTAGGCTTTTATTACATTTATTCATTGTTCGAATGCACATACAGTACAACCAGGAAGTCAACTTTGGTCACCAGTGGCAGCGAAAGAATTAGGTATATGATATATTTTATATGTGGCCCCAAGACAATTTCTGTTCACTCAATGCGGTCCCGGCAAGCCAAAAGGTTGGACACCCCTGCTCTAGATCATAAAATTCTACTGGGGGAGTAGTGGTGTATTAAGTTGTAAAGGGCTAGCCAGTTTTCTGTCTTAGAGAAGTCTGTGTATTGTGGTTAGCAGAGCAAGAGCTAGGTGATCTGATAGTTCTAGTCAATTTAATTTTCACAGTGCTAAGCAGTGGTGTGCTCTACTGTTAGTTTCCTGCAAATTTGGCTATTTTATTACAACACTGCCCAAGTTTGGACAGTTGCGAGACTTGAAGGTTAGTAAAGACTGCAGCAGCAAGAAAGAAGAGGCTATACATTTTCTGGCTATGTCACTGAAGTAGGTATTTACTCTATACAATGTAGCCAATTGTTGTTGATTTTTTTAACCATGCGTGACACATGGTATTTGAATTTCAACTGGGCATCTATGGTGTGTGTGTGTGTGTCTTTCGGCTTTTCCCGGTTAGGGGTCGCCACAGCGGAACTCTGGTACGCTAATGATTGGCAGTTGACTTTTACGTGCCGAGTAGCCAGCCCTGACGCACAACCTTCAATGAAGGTACGCCCATTCACACATGTCTCCAAGCAGAAGATGCTCTAACTGAGAATCAAACCGGACAGCGTATTACTGTCAGGTGATAACGCTACCGCAGCACCACCACTGCGGTTTAACTGGGCATCTATGGTAACACCCGGTAATTTTGTGCAGTTTACTTGTTCTTGCAAGGTGGTGTTGGTAGCGACAGTAGTGAATAGCATTGTTTTGGTAGAGATATGCTTTGGAGTGAAGGTCAGTAATTTTGTTTTTCAGGGTTTAGAAGTAGTTGTGAATTATTTAGCTATATTTCAATCGCTAAGAAAGATTACTGTGTAAGGCCTTGGAGTTCAGAGAGAGATCTGACAGAACCGATTAAGGTCAAGTCATTTTTGTAGCAGTGTAGATGTCATTGATGAATACATTGAAAACTATGGGGCCTAGTATAGATCGTTGTGGGATACCAATACTCATTAGCAAGGAGATAGAGAAATAATTTTTCCTTTTCACTGTATATGCTCTGTTTCAGAGGTAGTTGTGGAACCACTGCAGTGAAGTGGTGAACCCTACGGATGAGAGTTTATGTGAGTTTCTAGTGGGAGATGGTATCAAAACTTTTGATAAAAGTCTAAGATGGTGGGGAGTAGGCTTCTGGGATTTCTGCATTGACAATAGTAACAAAATTCAGCAAAGTAGTATTTGCACTGCAATGAGGACAGAAGCCATGTTGAGTTAAAAACAGAAGTTGGTTATTTATTAGACAGTTGAGAAGGTGTATATGCATACGTTTTTTTTTCTAATATTTTTAATTGGGGAGATAAAATGGTAATTTGGCCTGTAGTATGAAAGATCTGTAATTAATACCACCTTGCAGCAGTGGAAGAATAAATGATTTTTTTCCATACCAAGAACCAAAACTGCACATGCAGTAGCCTCAGCTGCTACTTTAAGATACTCACCAGGTAGACCGTCAGGGAGAGGTATATTAGGCTTCAATTTTTTAAGGTATGTTTTGATGGTGTCTGTAGGAACTAGCTGGAAGGAGAAATAGAAGAAGGTTATCTGAGTGAGTAGGGACCTCAACAGCTTAAAAAGTCATCTTGTTGGTTTATGACTGTATTACCTGTATAAAGTGGGTATTGAATTAGTTGGTTATGGTATCATTTTGTGTGCGTTTTCTGCTGGCTATGTCACTTGCCCTGGATTTAACAATTTGCTGACTGCGGTCAAGTGCAGTTTTAGGTTTTTTTAATCTTTGGTGACAAGTTGTTTTATTAGATTACTTAGTTGTCTATATGCTAGTCAAGAAACACCGGTTTTATTTCCTGCCCAGACTTTCCATGCTTTGTCTCTGTGTCAAGAGGTGTTTAGTTGCTAAGGACAGCACTGAAGCAGGGGTGGCTTTGACTCATTTTATTCTGAGGGGGTACACTTAGAACACCTAGGAAGGCTTTTTTTAACTTAAGAGACAGCGTCATCAATGGGGAGAGTCTATACCAATTCCTAGCTAAAGAGATGTAGTGTACTAATAAAAGTATCTTCATGAAAAGTAGTACATTTTCCTACTAGGCTGTAATGACATGTTTTGGCTCTGTTGCTTTGGCACCTTAAGGTGTAGATTGGCAAATGATCACTTACTGTCTGACAGAGTTCTACGGGATGATAATTTTATTTGGAGAGGATGTTAAGACCCAATCAAGGATTGATTGTCTGGCTGTGGTTTTGTGGTTGTAAGTTGAGGGAACTTGTACAGATGTATATTACTGGTTGGATTATAGGACTGTATGGTTTTCCTATATCTATACATCTAATATACATACAGTGGATATAAAAAGTGTACACACCCCTGTTAAAATGCCAGGTTTTTGTGATACAAAAAATGAGACCACAATAAATAATTTCAAAACTTTTCCCACCTTTAATGTGACCTATAACCTGAATAATTCAATTCAAAAACAATCTGTTAGGGGAAAATATAAAAAATAAAAAATGTACAATACACTGGTTGCATAAGTGTGCACACCCTTAAACTAATACTTTGTTGTGTGTGCAGACCCTTAAACTAATACTTTGTTGAAGCACCTTTTGATTTAATTACAGCATTCAGTCTTCTTGGATACACACCTGACATCAACTAGAGAGACTCTGATTAACCCCAAATAAAGTTCAGATGTCCTAGTAGGATTTTCCTGACATTTACTCAGTTGCCTGCTACAGCAAAAGCCATGATTCACAGACAGCTTACAAAGCATCAAAGGGATCTCATTGTTGAAAGGTATCAGTCAGGAGAAGGGTACAAACAAATTTCCACAGCATTGTGCCATGCTGACAATGGAAGACGGTCATCAAAAAGTGGAGAAAATATGGGACAACAGTGATATTGCAAAGAACTGGACGTCCCTTCAAAAATGATGAAAAGACAAGACGAAACCTGGTCAGGGAGGCTACAAAGAGACCTACAGCAACACTGAAGGAGCTGCAGGGATTTCTGGCAATTCCTGGTTGTGTACTACATGTGACAACAATCTCCTGTATTCTCCATATGTCTGGACTATGGGGTAGGGTTGCAAGACGGAAGCCTTTTCTAATGCAGAAAAACATCCAGCCCCGGCTAAAGTTTGCAAAACAATACATAACGTCTCCGAAAAGCATGTGGGAAAATGTGTTCTGGTCTGATGAGACCAAGGTTGAACTTTTTGGCCACAATTCCAAAAGGTAGGTTTGGTGGAAAATCAACACTTCACATCATCAAAAGAACACCATCCCCACGGTGAAGCATGGTGGTGGCAATATCATGTTTTGGGGTTGCTTTTCTTCAGCTGGAACTGGGCCTTTAGCCAAGGTGGAGGGAATTATGAACAGTTCCAAATGCTAGTCACTTTTGGCCCAAAACCTTCAGGCGTCTGCTAGAAAGCTGAAGATGAAGAGGAATTTCACCTTTCAACATGATAATGACTCCAAGCATACATCCAAATCAATAAAAGAATGGCTTCACCAGAATAAACTTTAATTTTTGAAATGGCCCAGCCACAGCCCGGTCCTAAATCCAATAGAAAACCTGTGGGGTGACCCGAAGAGGGATGTACACAGGAGATGCCCTCGCAATCTGACAGATTTGGAGTGCTTTTCCAAGGAAGTGTAGGCAAATATTACCAAGTCAAGATGTGCCATGCTGATAAACTAATACTTTGTTGAAACACCTTTTGATTTAATTACAGCATTCAGTCTTCTTGGGTAGGAGTCTAAGGGTGTGCACACACAATAAAGTACTAGTTTAAGGGTGTGCACAATTATGCAACCAGCATATTACATGTTTATTTTTTATAGTTTTTTCCCTAACAGATTTGTTTTTCAATTGAACTGTACAGGTTATAGGTCACATTAAAGGTGGGAAAAGTATTGAAATTATTTATTTTGGTCTCAGTTTTTTATATCACAAAAACCTGGCATTTTAACAGGGGTGTGTACAATTTTTATATCCACTGTAGGCATGTGTGTGTGTATATATATATATATATATATATATATATATATATATATACACACACACACACACACACACACACATACATACATAGACACACAAACCTACATATGTGTATATATATATATATATATATATAGATATATATATATATATATATATATATACACACACATACATACATAGACACACAAACATACATAACAATAATATGTATATATATATATATATATATATATATATATATATATATATATATATATACACACACACACATATATATATATATATATATATATATATATATATATATATATATATATATATATATATATATATATATATATACATACACACACACACACATATATATATATATATATATATGTATATATATATATATATACACACACACGCACACACACAAATATATAAAACAAACATCAACTCCTATTATGGTCTTTGAGGAATTTTTGAGGAAGCCAAGCATAAAATATCTTTTAGTGTTTTAGCATTGTTCCCTCAGGTATTTATATACCCACGACTGAGACTGTCTTGTGAGTATTCAGTTTTAGTAAGGTTGGCAGGATTTCTGATACAAGCAAGAGAAGATAGATGGAGGTTGAGAAGGCTACTGTTAACAGTGATCTATTAGGAACATCTACTGTTATGATAAGGTCCATTAGCACAACTGTACTATGATCAACACAGATCATGGTTACAGTTGCCTAAACCTAAGCTATATGGGTAGATAACCACAGCTTAGGTAAGAAATATGAAAAAAGCGAGGAAGGCAATAAACTAAGACTCCAGCAGCCCCTAAAGAATGGTCCTAGCAAATCTTTTTCTGAACTCTGGCTCCTTGCTGCTTAAATTGTTTATTGTTGAAGGAAGAGAAGGGCAAATTAGTATTTGTTATAACAAAGGGCATCTGACAAATCTGAGGCACTCCTTCAGTCATTTTCCGGCATCTGACAAATCTGAGGCACTCCTTCAGTCATTTTCCACCTTCATCACACCTTTTAAGCACCTTAGCAAAGGAGCATTTAAAATCTCAGATGCATCATTATCAGGAGGATTTACAGAATTAAGTCAAGCAAAGCTTCTCAAAACTGATCTAAAAGTAGCAGATCTGGAAGACATATCAGCACCATAGGCACACAATAAAATATGCTTAGTAACATGAAAAACAGAAGCATTTACGGAGTTCTTTACCTCAGAAGGAAAGAACGTTGGGCATTAACGTCTGCATATTTTCTAAAGATAATAACAACTTTAATAAATGGTCATGACAGTTTAAAACTCTGAAAGTAAAAGTTTCAGAAGAGTAGGTATTCTTCCCCAACTTGTACAGCCTTCCTTGTCAGGGTGAATGGAGTCAGCAGTCAAAATACTTAGCAGAAGCAGATTTTGATAAAGAAATAACTCTTGGATTTGCTTTAGGGTTAGAAAAAAAGAAATTATGTCCTTACCATAACGTTCTATGTGAGTTGTTCATCTCACCTTTTGTTCTTACACATGGGTTCGGAGCCGATCCCTCGGCTCTGAGTTGGCCTCTTTTCAAGCTCAAACTCTCAGAGAAGCTCGAGACCTAGTGTATATCCCATGATGCTCTACTGTAAATCCCCAGATCTAGTACGCTGCACCCAAAGACAGCCTAAAGGAAGAAAAAAGAACTACAGTACCTACCTATCTAGGTAGCTATAGGTTTACAGAAGGAAAAACAGTCTGTCCAAAGAAGACAGGCTGACAAAACCTGACCAATCCACCAAGGCAACCGTCTTTCTCAACAGGAGGGGGAAGGTGGGAGGGAATGTAAGAACAAAAAGGCGAGATGAACAACTCACATGGAACATTATGGTAAGGACATAACTTCTTTATGTGAAGTTGTTCTATCTCACCGTTTTGTTCTTACACGTGGGTAGCATCCCAAGCACCCTAGTCCTGGGTGGCTCATGGGAGAACATTCCTGAGCAGTGTAGAACCAAAGGAAGCCCTGTCCCTGGAGGTCCTGTCCACTTTGTAATGAGTGATAAACGTGTGAGGATTTGACCACTTGGCAGCTGCACAGATGGTATCCAAGGGCAAACGAGCTGCATGAGCTAATGACGTAGAAACAGCCCGGGTAGAATGGGCTTTGACGTTAGTCGGTAATGGCTGGTTAGTGGAGGAATAAATGAATTTAATGCAGTCAGAAAGCCACTTGGATAATGTGATTTTTGATGCCGCAGAACCTTTCTTATTCTCTGCGTAAGAGACAAAGAGTTGATCCGATTGTCTGAAGTCTTTCGTTCTGACAAGTAGAATCTCAATTGTCTGTGTACATCAAGCTTGTGTAGCATATATTCCAGTCTGTTGGTATGGTGTCTAAAGAAGGTTAGGAGCTCAATGGACTGATTTAAGTTAGTTTCTGAACAGACCTTGGGAAGAAAGGTAGGGTTTGTCCTGAGAGACACCCTATCAGGGTGAAATATCAATTATGAGGGCTTGGAGAATAAGGTTTGAAGTTCGGAGAACCTACGTGCAAGATGCAATGACTACCAGAAATATAATTTGCCAAGATAGAAACTTTAAGTGACAGGATGACACGGGTTCGAAGGGGGCGAGCATCAATTGGGATAAAACAAGATTGAAATTCCAGGGAGAGACAGGGTGTCTGATAGGTGGTCTGAGATGGTGGGTCCCTTTCAAAAAGGCCTTACATAGTCTGTGGGACATGATGTTAGACCTGTTAAACCCTACATGAAAATTGGAAATAGCAGCCAATTGAACCCTTATGGTGACAGCAGCTGTGCCATCATAGAACAAAGACGACAAGAACTCTAAGATGGTATGAATAGGTGCCACATAAGGGTCAACGTCATGATGAGAAGCCCACTGAACAAATTGTTTCCATTTTCTGTTATATAGCTTCCTGGTAGACAGTTTATGAGAGGAAACTATAATATGTTGGACCGCGGGAGACAAATCTTGAGACCTGGCTAATATGGGAATTGGAGCAGCCAAGCTGTCAGTTTTAGGGAGATGAGGGAGGGATGAAGAACTCACAACGAATGAGTCAGAAGATCTGGTACTGGGTCCAGAATCCATGTTTTTTCCACTCTATACTTCTGTAGGAAGGGGAACCAAATCTGATGAGGCCAAGACAGGGCCATCAAAATCACAGTCCTTCCCAGACTTTTGGCTTTCTGTATAAATTTGGGAATTGGCGGGAAGGCATATAGGAAGCCCGGGAGCCAATTCTGTACGAGCGCGTCCCTTGGGTTGCTCCCCAGTGGGGGATAAAGGGCAAAGTAGCTGCTGCATTTGGCATTCATCGGAGATGCAAACAGATTGCAGCAAGGCTAGCCCCATCTGTGGAAAATCTTGTCTGCCACCTGTTGTTTGAGGGACCACTAGTGAGGCATCAGGATGGCCCTTCTCAGTTTGTCCGCTATCACGTTGGATAACCCCGGGATGTGTGTTGCTATTAGAAAGCGTCTGGTGGATACAGCCCATTGCCAAATTCTTAGGGCCTCTCGGTGTAAGGGATACCATCTGGTTCCCCCTTACTTGTTGATGTACCAGACTACTGACATGTTGTCAGTCTGAATTGCAATTGTCCCTGGAGGAAGACAGTCATGAAAGTGTTGCAAAGCCAGGAACACCGCTCTCAGCTCCAGGACATTTATATGCAAATGTGATTCCATGCTTGACCAAGTACCTTGGACAGTCTTTCCCTGAAACAGCCCCCCCACCCTATCAGGGAAGCATCTGTGGTCACTGTGGCTGTGGGTTGGGGAAGAACAAAGGGACGTTCGACTACTAATTGTTCGCTGTTCAGCCACCAATTGAGATTCTTCTTGCAAAGATTTGTTAACAGAATCTCGTGTGACATGGGCAGTTGTTGTTAAGACCATTGTGCGAAGAGTAACCACTGGAGTATCCACATGTGCATGCGTCCTAACGGGACTGCTATCAGCGTGGCTGCCATTGTGCCTAATAGCTTCAGTATCTGGGACGCAGGAGCTTTGTTCTGGGTCAACAGACTGGACAATTGACTTTTTAGAGATACGATTCTTGCTTGAGGCAACCTGATCCTTGAATTGACGGTGTCTAGCTCTGCTCCTATACAGGTAATACACTGCGAGGGCGATAACGCAGATTTTTCGAAGTTTAAGGTTATGCCCAACTGGGAACAAAGGTTGATAGTGTAGTCTCTTGCTTGGATTAGTTAATGCCTGGAGGTGGCGGTGAGGAGCCAGTCATCCAGATATGGAAACACCCAGAATCCTAAACATCTCAGGTGAGCCGTGACCCACTGCCATACATTTGGTGAACACTCTGGGGGCTGTGGTGAGACCAAAGGGCAGGGCTCTGAATTGGTAATGACTGGCCCCAGCCGGAAACGCAGGTGATCTCTGGATGATCTGGCCATTTTGAAGTGGTAGTAAGCATCCTTGAGATCTATAGAGCACATCCAATCGCCCCGTTTCTAGGAACGGAAGTATTGAATGAAGCGTAACCATCTGGAACTTTTCCTTCTTGACAAAGGTGTTGAGTTTGCTGAGGTCTAATATGGGCCTCCAGTCCCCTGTTTTCTTTGGAACTAAAAAGAACCTTGAGTAAGTTCCGGATCCTATCCTATCTGGTCCGCCGGGACTGGCTGGATGACTCTTGTCTAGCAGGTTTTGAATTTCTATGGCAGCTAGCTTTCTCAGACTGGGTGAAATGTCTGGAATACTTTTAAACATGGGGGGGGGGGGGTTTGTAAAGGGAATGTAGTAACCTCTGGCAATGATGCTTTTTACCCAAGAATCTGTTGTAATGTTTAGCCAGGCATTTGGGTATAAAGCCAAGCGACCCCCGACTGCCTCCAGAGAAGGACAGCAGGGCTTCCTTTCAGGAACGCTGATAGGGCTTACCAGAGAACTGCTCAGTCACCCTGATTTTGCAGACCCCCTCTTACATTTGGACAGCGTCTTCCGTTTTTACCCCCCCCTCTGCCCCTAGAGGAGGTATCCGTACGTGTGTTTTGGAAAGCTCCTTGGGGTTTTCAGAACCACATTTTCCCACTTCGTTGCCCTTTGGGGTACGGTCTAGTTGGAGTGGAAAAACGGACTCCTACAGCAGACAGAGTCTTTCCTTCTTGTTCACACCCAGTAAGTGTCTCCTTAACTTTAGGCCCGAACAAGGCGGAACCATCGAATGGGGTACTGACGAAGGAAGATTTGAAGGCTTCCGCAAAGGAGCAAAGGCGCACTCAGGACCGTCTCCGAAGAGCTATCGCTGAGCCTGCCGCCCTACTCGATCCATCGGCAGCATAAGAAATTAGTCACATGGATGAGTTGACTACAGAATTGAGGGTGTTGAGTTGTGCAGTCACCTTCTCAGAAACTGCATCAGCTGTGTTACCCTGTAGAGTATCTCCCAGCTCTTTAAGGAGATCTTGTTGAAGGTGGGTAAAATGGGTCAGGTAGTTGAGCGATCTCATGGAAAATGCCGCAGAACTAAATATGCATTTCCCATACCTGTCCATCGTCCTAGAATCCCTATTAGGAGGACAGACAGAAGAAGAGGTTTCCGACATCTCTTTCTTGGTGGCTGCCGCCACCACCATGGCATCAACCGGGACTCCCTTTTTAAGAAAGGCCTTGTCAGCAGGGGAAGTAATGAACTTGTTGGGCCTCCGAGGGACCAGTTCCACTGAATCAGGGGACTCCCATGCCCTTCGAGCAACCAGATCCATCAGTTCATCGAAGGGTGGGGTAACCTAGGAGGTGGATGGTTGAGACGCAAAGGCCTACAGGAGTACCGACTCGTCCTCAGTAGGGGCAAGGGACTGCCAATCACCCCTCTGTCTTAAGATCTCCAATATGTCTGCAAATGAGACATCCTCTGAGGGGGATCGTGGGGACCCTTCGGATTCCTCCAAGTCGGTATCCGATGTCAGGGATTCCTGTGGGGAATCCAAGTGCCTCCTCTTGCACAGTCTCTACCTAGGTACTTCATCGGTGGGAGCATCCGGTGAGGTCCCTGTAGAGGAGGGGCCGCCTAATGGGGATACCTGAGGCCCTGGGACTCGACGCTTGGTAGGGACCTATGGGGAAGAGGTAGAATGAGGCCCTTTAGGGGGAGGGGAAGAAAGATCCGATGAGGTAGTGGTCTTAACCTACATGACCTTCCTCATGGCATCGAAGGCACCAGAATCCCAGTCCGAGAAGTCTGTCGGCTGCGAAGAGGCTGGCAGCCCTCCCCGAGCCGAGACCCCCCGCTCCAATCCAGAGGACGGAGCCGAAGCCACCTGCGCCGAAGCCCCAAGGGGAAGGGTCAGAACCAAAGTATCGGTCTGACTCTCCACCCCAGAGCCAGCGAGGGACTGTCGGCCCAGAGACTCCCTGGTCGGAACCGAGGAGATCAAGGTCGATGGAGCCGAGGGAGGTGGATCAAACCTCGGCTCAGAGGGCTCTACCAACATCGGTTCTATCTGCCCCGGCTCTGAGAGTTTGATTGCTTTCGGAGGAGGAGGAGAAGAAAGTAGGGCTAGAATTTCAGGCTTCGAAGCGGAGTGGCTTGAAGCGGAAAGCATTTTGGCCAGGGCCGGGTTCTCTAACAACCTCTTAACCACTCGGTCCAGATCCACATCAGATAGCCTCAAAGAATGGGTCGAGGGATGGGTCGAAGGAGCCGAAGACGGTAGCGAATGAAGAATTGTAGACTGAGGATTCTCCAATACCGGATCCACAGCTGGGCTCCGAGGTAAAGGATCGATACACAGCTCCAAGGGCTGTGGAGCCGATGAACGAGCCATACCAGAGGAGCTTGGAGCCGATGATTGGGCTCCCAGGATCCCTTGGACGACTTCGACCCCTTCAAAGCCTTGGAAGAAAGGTCGGCCTTGTCCAACGTAGCCTGAAATTCAGGCTTCAGGAGTCCCCTATCCACCAGCTTCCTGCACCTTTCCGAAAGAACCCTGGTGCTAAAGTAGTGGCAGATAGAGCACACCTCCTGCAAATGAACAGAACCCAAACAGTACATGCAGGTGGAGTGGTTGTCTGTAACAGACATTTTTTGACCACACTCACACCTTTTAAATCCAGACTTTTGCTTTTCTGACATATTGTACAATATAAATTCAGATCCCTGAATATCAATATTAAGTCAAAAATATAACTACACACCAAGTTGTCTAAGTATCTTAATATTAATTATTATAGCTATTAACTATTAACTATGCACTCTACAGGATATATATTTCTAAGTTATTTACAGTGACAAGAAAGAAGCGCGCACACACACACACACACGAGCTGACAGAGCCTTGTCACACCCAAACAGGTAAGAAAGGCCTAGAAAACCTTTAAGAGAAAAACACTTCAAAAAATTTACTAAATCTACCCGAACTAACTAACACTAATTCTATAGTAATTCCACATCTATTTTAACAATATAAAGATAGAAAGTTTCCTAAATATTTTCTATAAATATAGAAAATTTAGTCACTGGCCCGAGCTTCCTCCGATGAGCTGTAAATCCGTTGCAGTGGCAAACTAGATCTGGGGATTTACAGTACAGCATCATGGGATATACACTAGGTCTCGAGCTTCTCTGAGAGTTTGAGCTTGAAAAGCGGCCGACTCGGAGCCGAGGGATCGGCTCCGAACCCACGTGCAAGAACAAAATGGCGAGATAGAACAACTTCACATTAAGTAGTTATGTATTTGGGGCATCTTATAAAACTTGTTAGACTTCCTAGACACAGAATTCTGACCATGAGGTAAGGTAGAAGTAGTGAGAAAAACATTCTCTAGGGCAAGCAAGACAGAAGGGATAAGCACAGCTTTTGGCATCTCTAACCATAATAATTAAAAAAAACTGTGCCACAAGAACTTCATTTTCATCCCACTGAAAAACACCTTTCATATTATACAAGGTGCATTTAAAAGCTCTCTCTTCAGGAGAGACATCCAATGAAATACTTACCTCAAAATCAGAAAAAAATAAGAATTTCCTGAAGTGCAACCATCCCCCCTGCCATGCCTGCTCTTCTAACTGAAGAAAGGGAAGGAAAGTACATTTCTGTAAGTAAACTTTCCACAACAGTAAATGTTTGAATGATTGCTGCAGTAGCTTTAGCTATATGGGTTACATCCTGCATAGAATATAACAGCCAGCCAGCTTCCAAAGCCTCAGGGCACCTTTCACTCTCTCGAACTGTCAGCTCAAACTGAGCTGAATGAAAAAACAGGTTTGGGTGCCAAGCCCTACAGAGCTTTGATGCCAAGAGAGAGAGGGAGTCTAAGCATTGAAAGGACAATGCTATGAATAACTATAAATAAATGTCCACCTGCTGGCATAATAAACACAGCAAAAAACAAGGGGGGTGGAGGGAGGGAGTGGCTATTGCAGCAGTGATCATTCAAACATCTACTGTTATGGTACATTTAATTATACAACTGTACTATGCTCATCATACTGATCACTGCTGCAGTAGCCTTAGCTATACAATTAGACTACAATAGCTTTACTACATTTGGGAGGTGGAAAGAGAAGAGTCCAGAAGCCCCTAAGGAATGGTCCTAACAAAGCCAGATCTAGACCTACCGAAAGAATCAAGCTTAAGTTTCTTTGTAAAAGTATGTACAGCGGACCAAGCTGCAGCTTCTAGAATACTTCTAGAATCCAACCCTTTCCAAAAAGTCACATATAAAGTCAAGGCCCTGGCAGAGTGGGTCTTTCCCTACATTAAATTGTTCTGCTATAGTGAGTATAGCAAAAGGTAATAGCCTTAGACAACAACTTGGAAATAATCTGTTTTGACACAGGTTGTTGAAAGACTGAAAGTAGCCATGGCTCTACAGGAGTGAGCTCTTCGAGGTTTCAACAAGGTAATGCCCAAATTGGTGTATATATAAGAAATACAATCTGTAAGCCTTGTGGCTACAGTAATTTTGGTAACAGCTTTTCCAAGTTTCATGTCTGAAAAAGAAACAAAACTGTTCAGAGTTCTTGAAATTTTCTGTACTGTGTAGGTAAAAACGTAATTACCTGTGCACAACCAGTAAGTGTAGTGTATATTCACCTGTGTTAGAAAATTTGGGGAAGAATACAGGCTAATTAACAGAATGGTTTATATTGCCCTCGGATACCACTTTAAGAAGAAAAGAAGGATTAGCTTGTAAAGTGACTGTCTTTGTGAAATATCAAGTAAAGTGATTTCGAAGATAATGCATTTATCTCCAAAATTCTTCTGGCAGATGTTAACTGGCTACTAAAAAAATGTTTTCCAAGAAAGGTATTTGAGGTCACATTTGGCTGCAGGTTCAAAGGGGGATTGAGTAAGTTGCTGCAGTACCAGGTTAAGGTCTCATGGGGAGTAGGGTCTCTGAAAGGGGGCCTAAGGAGAGTACCTCACAAAAAAAAGGCTTGCATAGTTTATGGGAGGCAATGGAAACACCATCAAATCCTATGTGAAAATTCAATATTGCTGCCAGTTGAACCTTAACCATGGATGAACTAGCTCCTTCTTTAAAAATTATGGCTAAAAATTCCAGGATACTATGCAAAGGGGCAGAAAAAGGATCAACATTATTTTGATGGGCCCAGTAAGCAAATCTTTTCCATTTACTGGAGTAAAGTTTACGTGTAGATGGTTTATGAGAAGATAAGAGTATCTGACGGACTGGAGAAGACAGCATAGGTTATCTGGCTATTACTGGAACTAGAGAAGCCAGGCAATCAGCCTGAGGTTCAATATGTCTGGATGAGTCATGCCTGTTGAGTGAGACAGGAGGTCTGGATTCGGATCCAGAGTCCAAGGTGGATGGCGTAGGTGAGGCCAAAGAAAGGGGAACCAAATCTGTCAAGGTCAGAAAGGTATACTGAGGAGAAGTTTGCTCTTCAACATGGCAGCTTTCTGCAAAAATTTGTAAATTAATGGGATTGATGGAAAGGCATAAAGCAGACTGAGAGCCCAATCATGAAGTAGAGCATCCCTAGGTGACTCCCCCTGTGGGGGATTAGGGCAAAGTAGCTGCTGCATTTGTTGTTTAGGGGAGAAGGAAAAAGATCACAGTGAGGCTGGTCCCACTGACAAAAAATTGTCTCCACTACAATCTTTAGAGACCATTCAGAAAGTAGGAGAATGCACCTGTTCAGCTTCTCCACTATCACAATGGACTTGCTGGAATGTTTGTTACTATGAGAAAGTGGTCTGATGAGATCGGCCATTGTCACACTCTGACAGCTTCTCGACATAAGGAGGAACAAAATGTTATTCCCTGTTTGCTAATGTACCAAACTACTGACATGTTGTCCATTTAAACTGCAAACGCCCCTGAGGGGAGTGCTTTTGAAATGGCTGTAACACCAGAAGCACTGCTCTCATATCCAGAACACTGATATGCAAATTGGCGTCAACGGGAGACCAAGTGCCTTGGACTGTCTTCCCCAGGTAATGCACCCTCCACCCTAACTGGGAAGAGTCTGTGGTCACTATGGCCTTGGGCTGAGGAAGAATGAACAGTCAAGCCTAGTAGAACTTGATCTGATTGAACCCACCATCTGGGACTTCTCTTGCAAACTGAGTGAGATGTATTAGGGTTGACATGGGTTGATAAAGTACTGACCACTGCAAGTCGAGTATCCATTGTAAAATCCTCATGTAGAACTTGGCCAACAATACTAAGGTTATTCCACTGCCACTGACCCTAGACCCCAAAGAACCAAATGGGCAAACATTTTGGCACTGCAGATTATCTTCCTGACCTGTGATTTTAAGGTCTGAACTCTTAGACGAGGCAGCAATGCTACCATTGATTCGATGTTGAACAATGCCCCTATAAACTCCAACTTTTGGGTAGGTTTCAAATGAGACTTTTCATAATTTATGGTTATTCCCAGATGAAAACAAATCTGGAGAACCTGATCTCTTGCTTCTATTACTTGATACCTGGTTAGAGCGCTATTGAGCCAGTCTAAGTATGGAAACACCAGGAACCAGGAATCACTGCAGTCTCAAGTGAGCTGCCACTACCGCCATGTTTTTGGTGAACACCCTGGGGACTGTGGTGAGACCAAATGGCAGAACTCTGAATTGGTAATGACTGGCTCCCATAAGTACCTTCTGGACCTCTTGTTCATCTTTATGTGATAATATGCATCCTGAAGGTCTATCGAGCATATCCAATCATCTTTTCCCAGAAATGGGAGCATGGATTGAACAGTGACCATGCGACACTTGGTGCGTCAAACTTATTTGTTTGACACACTGCAGTCCAAGATTGGTCTCCAGTCCCCTGTTTTCTTTGGCACTAAAATGAATCTTGAGTAAGTTCTGGATTCTATTTGATCTGGCGGGATCTCATGGATGACTCTCTTCTAGCAGCTTTTGTATCTAAAATCCTGCTTGTTCCCTCTAACTGAATGGAACATTGGGGAATTTTCTTGAGATAGGAGGTAAAAGGGAATTATAGCCTCTGGAAATTATCCTCTGTACCCATGTATCTATTTCAAGCCAAACTGTTTGCAGCATGGACAAATGACCTCCAATTGCCTCCAGAGGGGGACTATTGGGTCTCCCTTCAGGAATGCTGGAGGAGGCTATGAAAAAAGGAATCTCTAGACCCTTGATTCTGTGCGCCACCTCTGCTCCAAGGGGGGCATCTACCATTTGAATTCCCCCCCTTGCCTCGGGGGGGGGGGGAACGGGGGACTCCGCGTGTCCTGAAAGGACCCTGGGACTTTTTGAACCACATTTTCCCAGCACCTCATTGATTCCTGGAGAAGGATCTTTGAGGTGTGTAAAAATGTTCAACCAAGGCAGACAGAGTCTTTCCATCCTTTTCACACCTGGATAGCATGTCTTTAACTCTAGGGCCAAACAAAGATGCTCAGTCAAAGGGAGCATTGATGAATGAAAACTTGAACGGCTCTGCAAAATCACATAAGTGCATCCAGGTGTGCCTCCTTATGGAAATGCTGAAATCCACTGCACTTGAGGTTCCTTTGGCTGCATGTGAGACTAACCTCATTCAGGAATTGGAAACTGCTTGCAGGATTGTCAACTGAGAAGTGATGGATGCCTGTACCTCATCAGAAACCGCCCCTGAAAGAGTAGCAGAGAGTTTCTTAACCAGGTCTCTCTGCAACCTGGTGAAATGTGCCAAATAATTTGGAGATCTCAAAACAAAGGTTGCAGAAGCATAGACATGCTTCCCAAACATATTCATTATTCGAGACTCCTTGTTTGGTGGATGGACAGTGGAACTCTCTTTGGATAGTTCCTTCTTTATGGCTGCCACCATGACCATGGCCATCCACAAATACACCTTTTGTCCAAAACTGTCTATCTTCAGGGGCTGTCAACATTTTATCTGGCCTACAAGGGAGTGGCTCATTGGTGTCCGGGGCCTTCCATGCCCACCGAGGCAGCAAATCTAAAAGGTCATCGATGGGCGGAGTCATCCAGGATGTAAATGGGCTAGCACCAAATGCCCGCAGGAATACAAACTCCTCATATGAAGGGTTTCTGACTGACTCCTCGGCGAAGTCCAACTGCTTCCTCTTGCACAATCTCTTCTTAGGACCTACTCAGTCAGATACTCTGGGGAGGTATCAGAAGAGGTGTGGACACCATGCTGGGAAGCCTGAGGTTTCAGTACCAGCTGTGGAGAGGACAGATGAGATTTTAAGGGGAGAAATGACAAGCCTGCAGACACAGAATCTAACGGGAAGGGGAACATATTTATAGAAGAAGCTGACAAGGCTCTCTCCATAACCTCAAAGGCAGACTTCCCCCCCAGAGAGAGGAACACGATCCTGGATCTGTAAGAACAAGCCTTCTGACCACAGTCCCCCCTCCTGCTCAGAGGACAACTCCCCCAAGGCCAGAGTGGAGCCAAACTAACCAGTTCCCATGCCCCGAGGCACAAAGATGGCTCAAAAAGTTCTGAGTCGGCTGAGGCACCTCAGAGCTGACAGGGTAGCCCCCACATCTTTTTCAGTACAGCTCCTGGAAGACTGAATGGAAACTAGAGACAGGCACATTGGTCTCTCTAAAAAAATGTGAAGGGACTGGGTCCACTGAAGGAGAATATCTAGTTCTCGGAAGGCAAGCAATGTCAGGTTTCAAATCCAATGTTTGCAGAGCTGGATCCAACACACTCTTACCTGACGTAATTTTGGTCATTTTAGGTTGCGGATCCAATAGTATAGTTGGATATGAGGTATCTGTCTTCTTTGGTTTTGGATCAGAGGTTGAAGACAGATCAAAAGACTTAATTTTCTTTTGTTTAGAGTCTGATGGAGTAGACGGATCTGAAGAAGGTCTTTTCTTAGATTTTCCTGAAAATGTACTAGAGGAGGGGTAAACTTCAGGTAATGCCTCACTAAAAGCAGAGAGTTTAATGACAGGAGAAAACTAAGATTTAAAAAGAATTAGCAATAACAATATTCAAAAATAAAGACAGAAATGAAAACCATCATTCTTGATAAAAAACAATCACTTATTTGCTCGAGAGAAGCTGGAACCATGCCTTTCACTTTCAAGCAGCAAACGAGATCGGAGGTAATTGGGGTTGGCACATTGTAGGTAAAGGAATAGCTTGGGAGTTTCTGTTTGCCAAGAGCTTTTGCAAAGTACAGTTGTGTACACTTACCATAAATGTAGATGTTCGAGAGTATTCACTGCTGCAGTCATCACATTTGGGTTATCCCTGCCAGGGTAGCCCTCGGCCGGCCCAAATGCCAAAGACTTAGTATTTCTGCATCAGTTGATGTTGCTTGAGGACTGACGTCAGGTCATCAACTAATATAAAGTAAGGCAGCCGACGCCGTTACATCAGTTTTTCTTGCCCTAATCTGTCAGGATCTCCCAGGTAGGAGGCCATGTTCTGGTGGAAGAACTCCACCATTGGAAAGGAAAGGAGAACAACAAGTTAGAATAGTAATAAAGGAGAAAGAGAAGAAAGGGGGATGGAGGGAAACTAGGACTGCAACTGTGAATACACTCGAACATCTACATTTATGGTAAGTGTACACAACTGTACTATGTTCGTGTTTCACTGTTGCACTCATCACATTTGGGTTGATTCCCAAAGCTGAGGAAAAGGGTGGAGGCAGTCAAGGAAACTAGGTGCTGGCTCGAATGCCCTGCAAGACTGCAGAGGCAAACCCTACCCTGGATTTGGAGAAATGGGGCAGGTGGTAATGCTTGATAAAAGCGTGAACAGATGTCCAGGTGGCAGCCTCCAGGATGTCCCTGGTGGGGACTCCTCTGAGGAAAGCTGCAGAGGTAGAGGCTGTTCTGGTGGAGTGTGTTCTGACCCCCTTGGGGGAGGCTTCCCATGCTGTTTGTAGCAGAAATGGATGCAGTGTGCTATCCATTTGGAAATGGTTTGTTTGGAGATGGCTTTGCCTTCTGCTCCTGTAGCAAAGCTAACCAGCAATTGATCAGACTTTCTGAAGGATTTAGTCCTGCCTAGATAAAATCTGAGCTGTCTGTGCACATCTAGAGAGTGAAGAATCCTTTCCCCCTTGTTCTGAGGATTAGGAAAAAAGGTGGGCAAATGAATGGATTGGCTGAAAGCCACACTGGACACCACCTTGGGCATGAAGGATGGGTTAGTTCTGAGGGATACCCTGTCTGCATGGACGATGAAGGGTTCCACAGCCATGAGTGCTTGCAGCTCAGAGACTCTTCTGGCTGAAGTGATGGCCAGAAGGAATGCAGTCTTCCAGGAGAGAAATTTTAGATCTGCAGAAGCAGCTGGTTCAAAAGGGGGGAGGATTAACTTTTCCAATACAAAGTTAAGGTCCCAAACATGTGTTGGTGCCCTTCCGGGTGGCCTCAAGTTGCTAGTCCCTCTTAGGAACGGTTTGATCAAAGGGTGTGAGAAAAGAAGCTGCTCAGTGAGAAAGTGAGCAGAAATAGCAGAGGCATGAATTTTTATACAGGAGAAAGAGAGGCCACTGTATAGTAGGTCAGCTAATAATATAGGATGAGCGGGAAGAAGAGCTGTGCCGTACTGGCTCCCTTAGCCTGATCCAGGTGCAGAACCTTTTCCATTTATCAGCATAAGACTTTCTGGTGCTAGGATGTCTGGCCTCACTGATAACATCCAGAACCTGTTTACTGAGGTTGGCAAATTGGTTCGGGGTTAGTGAATTAGCCAAGCTGCCAAATTGAGTGTCTGCTATTTGGGATGCATGAATTACCCTTCCCTCTAGGTTAGGAGGTTTGGGATCTGAGGAAGATGCCATGGGGGTAGCGGGGGACAGGCTGCGCAGCAAGGGGTACCAGTGCTGCCGGGGCCAGTCTGGAGCTATAAGAATAGTCCTTGTTTTTCCTCCCTTATTTTGAGCAGTACCCTGGGTATGAGAGGTAGGGGAGGAAAGGCACAGACTGATAGACTGACCCAGAGGAGGGACAGGGCATCCACTTTCCAAGCAATGCAGTGATGGTCCCTGGTGCAGAATTTGCTGAGCTGATGGTTGGTGTGGGAGGCAAAGAGGTCGACCTTCGGGGTTCCCCATTTCTGAGTTATTAGGGTGAAGGTACTTTCATTGAGTTGCCACTCGTGTGGGTCCAGAAGATTTCTGCTTAATTGGTCTGCCAGAAAGCTGTGAGAGCCTGGTAGGAATTGTGCTAACAGGTGAAGTTGCATGGCAGAGACTGTGTGCGAAAGGGTCATGGCCAGCCTGCATAGAGGGTAGGAGTGAGTCGCTCCCTGCTTGTTGATGTACCACATCACAGTAGTGTTGTCTGTTTTGATCAGGAGAGCCCTGGAAAGAGAAGGGGCTTGAAAGCTATCAAGGCATGCTGCACAGCCATCATCTCTTTTTGATTGATGTGCAGAGGGATTTGCCGTGGGCTCCATTGGCCCTGTATGCACCTGCCAACCAGGTGTGCACCCCAAGCATAGTCGGATGCATCTGTGGTGAGGGTCTAGGTGTTGAGGGTGGGGAGAGAAAGGCATTCCCTTGTTGTGGGAGCATGCTGTTGCCCACCAAAGAAAAACTTTTCTGAGGCAAGGAATTATAGGTAGACGAGTTTCCAGATTTTGAGAGTGTTGACACCAAAGGCTCTTTAGGTACCACTGAAGTTTCCTCATATGCAGTCTGGCATACGGAATGAGTAGTATGCAAGATGCCATGAATCCCAGAGCTTGCAGGATCTTCCTTGCAGATAGCTGGGGTCTGGTGGCTAGTTAAGAGAAGTAGGCTGTCAGGAATATTTCTCTGGAGTAAGGTATGCCATCTGGGATGCTGTGTCCAGACTTGTTCCCAGGAAGATTATCCTTTGGGTGGGCACCTGTTTGGATTTCTTTTCACTGACTGTGTACCCTAGGGAGGTTAACAGGGTCTTTACAAAGGCCAGGTGCTTGAGCAGCTTTTACTTGCTGTCTGCCTGAATAAGGCAGTCGTTCAGGTATGGGTAAATCTGGATATTTCTTTGTCTGCAAAAAGGCAATGTCCGGAGCCAGACATTTTGCGAAAACTCTGGGAGCAGTAGATAAGCCAAAGGGAAGTGCAGAGAACTGAAAGTGTTGAGATCCTGCCCTAAAGCGGAGATATTTCCTGCATGATTCCCTGACAGGAATGTGGAGGCAAGCCTCTTTTAGATCCAGGGTGGCTAGCCAAGTGTCCTTGGAGAGCATGGGTAGCAGCTGCTGGAGGGTGAGCATTTTGAATTTTGGGATCACCAGGAAGGTGTTTAGAATGGATAGATCGAGGATGGGGCACCAGGTGCCCTCTTTTCTGGGCACCAGAAGAATCTGGAGTAGAAACCTGTGCCTAACTGTTCTGCAGGAACATGCTCTACTGACCTCACAGAGAGCAGGGAAAGGATTTGCTTTTGAGCCTCTGCCCACTGATTTGGTGGTAGATCTGGGAACCCTTCCAGGGTTGAAAGGGTGTGGAAGGAAAATTTGTATCCCTGAGACGCAATTTTCAGAACCCAGTGGTCCTTGGTAATGGTGGTCCAGGTGCTTGAGTGAAAGGAGAGTTTTCCGCCTAGGGGTAAATGACGGTGGACAGAGGGAGGGGGTGGAGGAGGTGAGTCATTGTGAGTTCTTACCATAAGAGGGTGGCTTAGAACTCCCTGGTTTTGAAGTGGAGGTAGTCCACTGCTTAGAGCTCTGCATTCCCTGGGGCTGCTGTCTGGGGGGGGTCTACTTTCACAGGGCCTAGGCTGGGCCGATTTACTGGGAGCAGGAAAGGATCAGTGTTTGGAGGGACAATGCTTGCTGAACCTGCAAGAAATCTTTAACTGTTTTCATAGATTTTGCTTCTTCTTTCATCTGTTTTAAGACCTCTTCTGCCTTAGTGCCAAATAAGTTATCTCTGTGCAAAGGGGCATCCAACAATTTAGATTTGAGATTGTCTGGCAGGGGCTGTTCCATAAGCCATGCATACCTTCTAATGACAGATCCAGTGACTGCTGCCCTGCAAGAAGCTTCTAGCGCATCAAAACCACAGTGGAAGGTGTGTGCTGAAATTTCAGCATATGGAACTGACAATTTAGTGCCCGGATAGCAAGAGAAGCTGAGGTGTATACTTTTTACCCCATCTGTCCAATGCTGAGGGGGTGGGATTCTTAGCAGAGGTTGCTTTAATCCCTTTTGGCCCTTGAGAAATAACCTCAGGGTCAGCTGTAGGAATTTTAAAAAGATATTTGTGTGAGTCAGGGACTCTATGGTACCTACCTGGTTTTCTGGGAGCAGGAGGAAGTGTGTCAGGAGTCGAGCAGGATTTGAGGAAAACATCCTCCACAACATCCAGGACTGGGGGGATGGCCAAGCGTCTGTGTTGTGGAAGATCTAGGAATTCCCAGAGTCTCTTTTTAGACTGAGGGTAGTCCTAATTCTCCCATTGGAAATGCTCCCTTAAAGTATGCAAAGTTTCCCCAAAGGAAAAATCCTCTGGGGGAGAGACTGAAGGAATGGAATCCTCTGCATCACAAATCCTCATAAGTGAAGCGGGGTTGCATGTCTTCAAATTCAGATGCATCAGATTCATCTGATTCTTGTTCAGACAAAACTACAGGGGACAGATCTCTCTTGGCTTCCCCTGATCACCATGATAAGGTCTTCCGCCTTTTTAAACATTTGAGACTGAAGCAAGGTAGCAGGCCCCCCGAGAGTGGGTCGGTTTCTTGGGTGTGGTTCGTACCCTGAGCCTAAGAAACTTGGTAGTTTTCGAAAGAACGGTAGTCGTGAAAGAAGACATCGGTTTGTGTCGAGATTTGGTAGTGCGAAGGACTTCCTCAGAAGCCAGTGCCTAGGATCCTCTGAAAGGGTCTTGATAGCAGCCTGTGAATCAACAGAAGCAGGCATCAGGGGCTACAAAAGCGCTTCACAGAGTACCAAAGAACTGATGACTAGCTTACCGGAAGTGTTGCCTGTATGTTTGGACCTGTGCATTCTGTCTCTGTCGTTATTTTTACATTTTTTCAGAAGATCTGCTGTTGGATGGCTTACCAAAGCCATATTGGAATTAGAGGACTTAAGTGAAAATATCTGACTACAATAATGGCCAGACGGATAGTTTGGGCACTGAACAAAGCACAGAAGCGACGAGGGATGTTGTGGTCTGGACCTAAACAAGTGACGTAGTAAGAGTGGAAGTCTCAGTGTGGTATTTGCTTTCCACAAGTGAGACAATTATTAACTTTTTCTGACATCAGTTAGTGCAAGAAAAAAGGGATCACCAACAGGGTACTTAGCTTTAGAAGATGAAAACTCAGGTAGCGGCCGACCGGCACTCGTGTGAATTGCTTCTGCTTCGGGCGCCACTGAAAGAAAGACTGATGTAATCGCATTGGCTGCCTTACTTTATACTACTGATGACCTGAAGTCAGTCCTCAAGTGACAGGAAATGACGGAGAAATACTAAATCTCCAGTATTCGGGCCGACCGAGGGCTACCCTGGCAGGGATAACCCAAATGTGATGACAGTAACAGTGAAACACTTAGAACATCGGTTGAGTTGCATCCAAACCCATAAGTTTTGGACAGAATGAAAACTGAGATCATCAGATCAAAAAGTTCTGCAAGATGTGACATAGGCTTAAATAAAGACAACAAGAAACAATTGTATAAAAGATTAACCTGCCAAGCAGTGCATGCATGTAACACAAAAGCTGGAACTAGACATTTAACAAAAAAGCCGTTATAAATAAAAGGTGGAATAATCCCTCAAAAATATGATTCTTTCTATAATGTCTTTAACCATTAATGGCCTCACAGAGAAATACAAATAATAAAGAGTAGTGAATTACATTAAAAGAGTGCAAATAACTATGCTACAGGAGACAAACGTGGAAAAAACTGAACATGTAATTTTGATAAAGAAAGGTCTTCAGTATTTCAGGATGGTTATTCAGCAGAATACCTGGGGCAAAGGAAGATAGGAATACTTATATTAACTGCAAGTGGAGCTCCAATAATAATACAAGAGAAAAAAAAAGACTAATGGTGGATTTTTAGTACTAAGGGGCTACTGGCTAAGGAGGAGGATTACACTGGCATGTATATATATTTCACCAAAAACCTATAATGGAGCTCAGAGAAATAATCAGCTTTCATCAAGGAATATTACTTATAGGTGGGGACTGGAATTTGATTTGCAACAGTGAAGATGTGTCTGGGGCGCCCATAAAGGCAAATATAACAAAGGAGGGTACATTTTTAAAGAAATGTATTAAAATATTTGGCATGGAAGATGTGAATTCAGTACTAGGAATTCGGAGTGAATTTACATATTCTCCAAGATAGAAAAACTGGGCGATGCTCGAGAGAAGTTACACTTCACAGGAACGTGCATTTAATTTAAGGTTTTGATATGCACCCAATAAATATTTCAGATCATGCACCAATAATAACTAAACATAAAAACTCAGGATAATGAAATAAAAATGAGACACTGGCACTTTCCCACCTATGTGTTTAAAAGAGAGGAATTTAAGGAATGGGTAATGGAAATTATTCAGGACCTATTACAGAAGATAGAAACTTTTTCTGAAAATATAGCTAGGGAGTGGGATAAAATTAAAGTGAAATTTAAAAATAGGGTGGAAATAAAAGAAAGGGAGATATGGTTAAGTAACAAGAATTATTTACAGGGAATGGCAAATATTAAAGTATTGCAAAATAGGGGGAATCTCAGAAGAAGAGCAACTACAGACTATTAAACTGAAAATAAGGGATTAGCTCAATAATATGCATGCATTTAGAAATATTGCTGTTAAACTGCTTTTTGATAATAACTCTAGAGCTCAAAGACTTTTAGCACAATGACTCAGGCAACAGAAAGTAGAAAGGGCTGTCACCAAGCTTAGGGAGCCTATAATAAAGAAGATAACAATGGATCCTGTAGATGTATTAGATATATTTCAGAAATTCTATGAAAGTCTGTATAAAGCAGAGAAATATGGAAATCAAGAAAAGGTACAAATGGAAATGTTTATGGAAGAATTAAACATGGCAAGGCTAGAAAGAGAGAGACAGAAGGCTCAATTACTATCAGCTAAGATAGGAGGAGACGAGATAAAAATGGTGATGTACAACCAATCTACAAGAAAGTCCCCAGGAACAGATGGTATTCCTGTGGAAGTTTGAAAGCTAGGAAGGAAAAAAACTGATAACTATCTGGAAGGTTTTGTTTAACCATACTTTAAGAAGAGGAGAAGTACCAACATCCTGGAAGAAAGTGGTCGTAGCTTTAATAATGAGGGTAAAGATTCATCAGATTCAGCTTCATACAGGCCCACTTTAATACTAAATCATGATTATAAAGTGTGTGCGTCTATAATGGCTAAAAGAATGGCAAAAGTCAAGCCAAAATTAATAGATATTGATCAATGCAGTTTTGTGGAGGGGAGGCAAACATCTGATAACAAACAGAACAGTGATGATCCAGAGGGAAGCAGAATGTAAGAAAATACCACTGTTGCTGGTGGGTCTTGATGCAGAGAAAGCATTTGATACAGTAAACTGGGATTTTATGAGCAGAGAAATGGAAGCATTTGCATTCTTTGATAAAATTATAAGGTTGATTAGGAGGATAATATGAAGGATCAGAGGTGAAAATTAAAGTGGGTGGTGTTCTCTCTGATGATCTCTGCTTGAGCGGAGGAACCAGGCAGGGGTGTCCTCTCTCCACTTTGCAATTTGCATTATATTTAGAACCACTGGCAAAGAAAATATTGGACTCAGAAATTCAAGGATATAATTAGTATGGTAATCAAGAAAAGCTGGCTCTGCTGTTTGCAGACAACATTATTTTATATGTGACAAAACTAAAAAGGGATATTACAGTGCAGTGGAACATACTGAGATAGTTTCAAACCTTTTCAGAATACAAAATTAATGAAGCCAAAACAAAAGCAATAGTGGTAAATTACGTACACACATACAAATTGGGTCAGCAATAGCCATTATTTATGGGGACATGATAAAATGAAATATTTAGCAGTATGGATTAAAAATGTTATTGGTGTGGCTGCTAAGGATATGCGGAAAGAGACTAAACAAAAGATAATACAAAAACTGAGGAAATGGAACCTGTGTTATACAGATATGGACAGTTGGATACAAGCAGTCAAAATGTTTTAGTCCCTTTAGTCTTATACACTTGGTCAGGCTTATTTTTATCGACAAGAGGAGACATTGTGGACAGCAATTAAAAAAGAACTGAATGATTTTATCTGGGAGGGGAAGACAGCAAGGTTCACGTGGGGTAAGCTTATTCTTCCAATAGAATAGGGTGGATTGGGATTACCCAAGTTGTACGGGTATTTCAGAGCAACACAGTTAAGGCTCTTATACATAGCATAAGCAGAAAACTATAATTCAAAGTGGAAAGAGATGCTGATGAAACAGGAGGGGAAGGTCATGTAACAGGAAGAGACTAGGATTTTGAATGCAGATCTTTAAGGAGAACAGCAATAATCATACAGAACAGTACATTTATAAAGTAGCAACAGGTCTTCTAAGAACTAATCCAACACAGGAATGGAAAAAGGAGATTCTGTCAATAGGGATGACTGCAATTAGGGATACAGACAATAGGCAAGAGGGGGCTGGAATATATTGGAGAAAACTGGCAATGAAACAAATGTATTGGGAGAAAGTAACTAGAGAGGGATAGATAACAGAATGGGAAAACGCCAAGAACTTATTTGGACTGCAGGCTAGATATTGCCTTCCATGTCAAGGATTGATAATCAGAGTATAGGCAAAGATCAAGAAATAGGGGGTCCTAAACAAAAGAACAGCACTGGTAGAGTTTTCAGTAGAATTTAAAACAGAAGATGCCATTAAGAAAGGAATAATTAATAGAACATATAAAATATTGCATGATAATTCTAAGAATCAATCCGAGGATCTTAGGAAGGACTGGGAAAGAAAGATTAGATAAGCAAATTCACAAAGAAATAAGGGAGGGCTATATGTATGTCTCTGAAACCTGCAATAAAATCTAGAAGATTTAGGATCTTTGCCTGGAAGTGTTTACATAAGTATTTTTATACCTCAAGCAGTCTTCAAAGAATTTTTTTCTCTTGTAGATAGCAAATGTTGAAGGTGTGATGGGGAAGAAAGAGGTAGCTGGGAACATATTCTCTGGGAGTGCAATGCGTTGGCAGACTAAAAATTACCTGCAGACTGCTTTGTTGGAGATGCTGGATGAGCAAATTGGAGTAACTAGGGAAATTATTTTTTGAACTTGATACAGGATTGGAATTGCCTACACATAGCAAGGCCTTGCTGAGTGTTATAATGATGGCTGCCATAAAAGCAATTACTAGAAAATGGAAGTATAAGTCTAAACCAACTTTACTAGAGGTAGCGAAGATAGTGATAGAGAGAAAATAACTGCAACTAGGATCTTTTGAAAAAAGTAGGAGCAAATTACAATGGAAAACATGGGAGATGTGGGATCAATACATGCAGAGGAAGAATAAGGCAGGATTTGAATGAGCTATGTAATGGTTTACTAACAATGACTGGATATGTTAAAAGTGATGTATAATGTTTGCAGCTACAGTTGTGTTGGCACAGTTTGGAATGTATAATATCTGCAAATGAGACTGTCGCTATGGTTTATTTTCATTTACATAAGTGTAACATGGCTTATGTCATACATGATAATTTAATAAAGATGTTTATTGTTTACAAAATAAAATAACGGTACTAGCCTGAGACAACCATTTGGAACTAATCAACTTTGATACAGGTTGCCCCTTCTTACCTTCACAAGAAATGAATAATGGATTGGGAGTTTTGAAAAAATGTTTATTCTGTCAAGAGAGTACCAGAATTGTCTGTTAACATCCAAGATATGAAATATTCTCTTTCATTTTTAGGTTCTGGAAAGAAAACATAGCTTGATAGTATGGCTTACAGTAAACCTGGATACCACTTTAGGCATAAAATAAGGATTAGTTGTCAAAGAAACCCTGTCTTTGTGGAAAATATAACCCACCATAACAGCATGCAACTCAGATACTCATCTTGCAGAGGTCTGAGCAATCAGCAAAACTGTTTTCCATGATGAAAACCTCCAGACAGATGAGCTGGTATAAATGGAGCAGATGTTAACTTCTCTAACACAAAATTAAGATCCTAAGAAGAAGCCACCAGTTTTCTGGGAGGTTCGTATACAGCAACTCTTTCAAAAAAATTTTAACATGACACTGCACTGAAAGAGAGAAATCCATGGGCAGCTATGTTAAAATAGGTAATACATGAACCTTGACAAAGAAGTGAGAGACAGGCCAGGGCAGAAACTCACACAAATACTGTAAAACCAGAGAAAAGCTGCCTTGAATTAGTGCTGGTTATTTTGTGGACACAATCTAGAAAACCTTTTTCATCTGCTAATATATGACTTTCTAGGAGCAGGTTTTCTTCTCTCCATTAATACCTGCTGCTAGTTCTCTGAAAACAGGTACCTAAAAGTTAAGACCCTATGATCCAGGAAGTCAGTTGAAGTTGTTCGTAGTCAAGATGTATCAAAACCCCCTGCTTCCGTGAGGAAGCATGGGTCAATTACCCCTTGCTAATGACAAAAGAAAAGAGAACCACTGTTGCCTGGGCCAGAAAGGAGTCATTACAATGATCTCTGGTGATTCCTCCTGAATTTTCAGAAGTACACTGGATATCACAAACAGATTCAGGAAAGAAAGATCCAGAACCGGTCTCCAAACATTTTCCTCCTTTGGCACTAAATGCTCTTAAATAAAATCCTTTTCCCAACTGGTACGGAGAAACTGCTTTTATTACCCCCTGAAACACATCACTAGGTGCACATAATCTTTAGAGGCACAACTATTTCAGGAAAAAAAAGATTTTCTGAACAATCGAATATGGGACTTAAGAGACACATCTCCTAAGTTAACAGCCAAGGGTGCAACTTTGCAATCCTCATGCTGGAAGGGAGCTTCTGACCTCACAAAAACGCATGGCCATCTTGTAACTAAAGGAATGGGGTTTAACTGATCTCTCGCCATTACCTTATTCAGTCAGTCATTTACCAACTTCGCACTATACAAAGACACTTCTTGACACTACCCTGGGAGAGCACCCTACCCGGATGATAGTATGAAGAAAATTGTCATCAGTTTCCATAATTAAAAATGTTGTTTGTATAAGGATAATATGTTACCACAGGGACGTAAAACAAGACGGCAAGTATCCAATAAAAAACAGACAGTCACAACCGCAGTAACCAGTACTAAAATATTTTACTTCAAGTGCACAGAACCCAAGCACTTTCACTATAACAGCTTCATCAGGTGTTTAAAATGCACAGTAAAACACATCTCATATAAGCACTAAGGTAACAATCACATGACACATTCCAATCACAATTTAAAAGCATATTACATACAAAATACCAGCATATAATTTAATAGCACTTAAAAACACTGTCTTCTCAAGGGTCTATTTTTAAGTCGGGGTCTCAGGGGTACAGATTCATTAACACCATGCCCAGAGTCCCCCATCAACCTAACAATCCATGTAGACTCCAAGTCTTTAGTCTTATTAGCTATATCACCTAACCTGGAACTCTCTGATATTCTACCAATGACCAAGAACTTGTACATATGGGTGTCATCGGTGTTCATGACATGTTTAGCCAGTGCATTAACCTTGTTGTGTTTATTTATATTGTAAACATCTTCTCTTATACGTTCTTTAAATGTTCTATTGGTCTTCCCTATATAGAATCCCATACATTTAACACAATAATCAAGATAAACCATGTTTAGTCAAACATGTGGCATGTACTTAAAGTGTACATTTTCCTCTGGTCAGGATGATAAAATTCAGCACTGGTGTCAATATAAGAACAAAAATTGCACCACCCACATGGCCGAGTGCCACACTCTCAATCTTTAGCAGAGGTTCCCTTGGGATAACAGTCTCCTTTTTAAGGACTTGCTATTCCCAAACTGAAACCTAGGTTCATCATCTATAAGTTTGACTACATGAGGATCAGTAACTAGAACTTTCCAGTGCTTCCTAATGATGTCTATATACTGAGAGACATCAGTAGTATATAGCTCAAAGGAACCCTAAGTTTCACACCACCAACCTATTTTCCACCCTACCAACTTTCCTTCTCCCATCCAAAAAAGCAGGGTTTGGCCTGACTATGCCTCATTCCCACATCATCATTGATATTCATAAGGATGTGTTGCTCATTATACCCTCTATCTCTGAGATTATCCACGGCAACGTTTACCTGTGTCTGAAAGTCCTGCTCCTTCACATTTAACCTAGACACTCTATATATTTGATTACGTATAACATTCCTAAAAACGTAAGGAGGATGTAAACTATCCCTGTGCTGCAGATGATTCACATGGTATTCCGTCCTATAGAGCTTAGTAAAAAGTTCTCCCTCATTGTCCCTTACAACCAACACATCCAAGAACTCAATCTCATGAAGTGCAGATTTGAAGGTGAACTTTAAAAATTTCGTACTCATGTTAACAAACTCATGAAATTCCAGAAATGTGCTGAGGTCACCCTTCCACAAAATAAAAAGTTAATCTACAAACCTTCTGAAGAATAAAATATGACTGCCATATGGTCCGTTCAATACATATTCAGTCTCCCAAATAGCCATAACTGCATTGGCGTAGCTATTGGCCCCTCAAACACAAAAACATTGTGTTCAAACACAATTTCAAGTAATTTGGCCAATAGGCTAACCAGTTTGCTCCCCATAATTGGCATAACGTTCTAAGAACAGAACAGTACTGGCAATACCCTCTATATTGGGTATCACAGTAAATAGGGAGAATGCATCTATGGTAACAAGTAAATAGTCATGGAAGCAAAACAATACAAATCATTCAAAAAATGCCCACTGCCCTTCAAAACATGCTTGAGATTATCCAGAGCAGGTCTCAGATGTTTTTCTATATAAATCGAAATTGATTCCATACACCAATTCCTACCCGAGACAATCTGTCTCATTGGTGGATCTACATTACTCTTGTGCAGTTTTGGTAAGCCTTGTATGAGCGGAACTTTAGGTTTGCTCACAAACAAATACTCAAATAACTTATCTATCAGATTTAACTCTAACAGACATTTCACCAAAATATGTACATCAAAAATAACATTTACTTGCAGGCATGCTATTTTCTCATAGAACTGCCCATCATCCAACATGTCTCATTTTTGTAACATACGATTCCTTATCCAATACCACAATTGGCCCACCCTTATCGGCAGGTCTAATAATGATATATCTGTTGTGCTCAAGACATTTCAATGCATCATACTCATTTTTGGTTAAGTTATACTGTTTTCTATTCCTATGAGATACAGCATTACCAAACTCCAAGTCATAAATGTCCTGTACACAGCTTCTCAAAGGCTGTCACTAGTGAATTAGGCTTAGGGATGAACCCACTGGATTTAGAAAAAACATTATTAGCATTGTTAATATTATTAGAGGTGCATTATTACTGGTACTACTACACAACAATTTTAGTGTTAAATTCCTAACAAACATTTTCACATCAAAAATTACTTCTGTGTAGTTAGACTTACTGGGAGGTATGAAGGACAAGCCTTTCTGTAACGCACTTTGTTCATATTCAGATAATGTGTGGCTAGACAAATTCCACACTAGTCCTTTTTCGCATTCGAAAACGCTTTTTTGATGGTGTTCTGACTGTTTATATTCCCTTCCAGTTTCCTTTTGTTTGATAGCTCTATCTAATAATATTAACAATGCTAATAATGATTTTTCTAAACCCAGTGGGTTCATCCCTCTGCTGAAGATTGTGAATATGGCACTAGGCTATGTGGGCAGTGCAATTTTTGTTCTTATGTTAACACCAGTGCTGAATTTTATCATCCCGACCACAGGAAAATGTACACTTTTAAAGTACATGCCACATGTTTGACTAAACATGTGGTTTATCTTGATTATTGTGTTAAATGTATGGGATTCTATATAGGGAAGACCAATAGAACATTTAAAGAACGTATAAGAGAACATGTTTACAATATAAATAAACACAACAAGGTTAATGCACTGTATAAACATGTCATGAACACAGACGATACCCATATGTTCAAGTTCTTGGTCACTGGTAGAATATCAGAGTGTTCCAGGTTAGGTGATATAGCTAATGAGACTCACATGGATTGTTAGGTTTTGAGGGGATCCGGGGCATGGTCTTAATGAATCTGTACCCCTGAGATCCCGACTTAAAAATAGACCCTTGTGGCGATGGTGCAACTTTCACCAACGTACTTATGTTTTTATGTGCTATTAAATTATATGCTGGTATTTTGTATGTAATATGCTTTTAAATTGTTATTGGAATGTATCATGTGATTGTTACCTTAGTGATTTATATAAGATGTGTTTTACTGTGCATTTTAAACACCTGATGAAGCTGTTACAGTGAAAGCGCTTGTGTTCTGTGCACTTGAAGTGAAATATTTTAGTACTGGATACTGCGGTCGTGACTGTGTCTGTTTTTTATTGGATTTATTCATTTTTG
Source organism: Protopterus annectens (assembly GCF_019279795.1). Classification (NCBI taxonomy): domain Eukaryota; kingdom Metazoa; phylum Chordata; order Ceratodontiformes; family Protopteridae; genus Protopterus; species Protopterus annectens. The sequence goes on from NC_056735.1 coordinate 17,489,572, forward strand.
TCTTTCTTCAACACAGCATTTGAGCCTGCTTCAGTGGTATTTCTTTTAATTTTTGTTAAGGTGGCAAGTATGTTTAAATGTGGTAGATGTAACATGTATAAATTAGTGAATGTGCACTGATTAATTTTGAACATCTTGATAATACCATTCCAATACTGGGACATTTTACAATGACACCAAAGGTATAATATATATTGCTATATGATGATATTGTCCTTCATTTTATATTTATATGACAACTCATAGTTTGAATAAATATATGAGTTAACACTTACATGATATTATGATGAAAGTGTTAAAAATGCATTATTTAAACATTTACAAATAAGTCACAAGTATAAAAAGTTTTATTTTAGCATATTGGACAGTTCTTAATAGACTTGAGAAGAGCTAATTATAAAAATAAAGTAGAAATTAGAGAAGCCATTTGGCAAGTGAGACTTGGGGCGGATAAATACAGAGTTATGTACTTACCATAACGGTTGGCATCTGTGATATCCTATGTCATTATTCCTGACAGAAGGGTCTAGGATCCGGCATCAGTTCCGAGATGGCAACTTAAAACAGACAGATCCGAGGCTCAAGCTCCTCTCTCTCCTATAATCCCTTGCTGCCCTCTAACCCTCACATCGAGTTTGCTAACAAAGCTCGAAGGCCAATTACCAAATACAGAAAGGAGAATTAAGCCCAAACCTTAAAACGCCAACTTCCTCTGAAGATTCAACAAGGAAGAGGGGATGGCTGGAGGGAAATGTGAGGAATAATGACAGGATAATGCAGATGCCAAGTTATGGTAAGTACACAACTCTTTATCTGCTGTTATCCATGTCATTATTCTTCACAGAAGAGTCAGAGTCCCCAGCTACCATACACCCTGGAAGGCTTCAAGGAAGGACATGCACTGTGGAGCCAAAGGAAGCCCCACTTCTGGAAACCAAATCCAGTTTGTAATGTGATATAAAGGTGTGAGAATTACACGAAGTGGCAGCAGCACAAATGTCACCAATAGAGAGTTTAGCCATGAACGCTGAGGACATAGCCATGGACCTAGTTGAATGTGCCTTAATTCTTCCCGGAATCTCAAGATGCCCATTGTCGCATACTGTAGAATGCAGCTAGAAATCCATTTAGAAATAGTCATCTCAGAAACCGGGAGGCCACATCTGTTAGGGGAAAAACCCACAAAGAGCTGATCTGATTTGCAAAATTGTTTGGTCCTATGTAGATAAAATCATAACTGCTTCTTTACATCCAAGGTATGTAGAATGTACTCTCCTTTGTTGTAATGGTTAGGAAAGCACACTGTCCTTGTGAAATATCATATACAGTGGAGCAAAGGAAAGAGGTTGCTATTTGGAAACCCTCCTACCCGAACGTATGGCAACCAGGAAAGCAGTCTTCCATGACAAGAATCTGAAATCGCAAAAACTGGCTGGTTCAAAGGGACTCAGAAATTGCAACATTAAAGTTAAATCCCAAGTAGGCGAGGGGTCCTTAACAGTCAGTCTTAGAAGGAAAACACCTACCATGAATACTTTGCAAAGTCTGGAAGAGAAAGTAGGCTAATTGTTCTCATGGAAATTAGAAATTGCCACCAGCTGGAGCTTAAGACTACAGAAAATTGTCCCTGCCTGGAAAAGTGAGGACAAAAACAAAAGGATATCTGAAACACAGTCAGAAAAGGGATCCAGATTCCTGCTCTCAGACCAGATAGAAAACCTTTTCCATTTACTACTGTAAACCTTTCTGGATGAAGGTTTCTGGGAGGCTAGGATAATAGTCCTGATGGGGAAGCCAACCTGAACTGTTTCAAAATCACTGGAATTGGATAAACCATGTAGTTAGACAAAGGGTTCAAAGATTTGGAAGAGAAAGCCCCAAAGGATGGGAGATCAGATCTGGAAGAGGATCCAGTACAAAGGGACGATACTGCAGATGAGACCTGATGAAGGGTAATTACGGTTGACGAGGCCAGAAAGGGGCCATGAGGATCACGGATGTCCTCAGGTGTTGTGCTTCCTGCAAAAGTTTGGGAATTAGAGGGATACGGAGATAACCACAAAGGAGACCCAGAGGCCAATCGTGGACTAGAGCATCCCTCAGTGACTCTCCGGGAGGGGGGGTCAGAGTGAAGTACATGCTGCATTTGTGGTTGGTTGGGGAGGCAAAGAGGTCGCAGCACAGCTGACCCCAGCAGTCAAAAATCTGATTCGGCACCATGGGATTGAGGGACCACTCATGAGGAGTCAAGATGGATCTGCTGAGTTTGTCAGCCAAGATGTTGCAGTCCTCGGGTATATGGTTGAAAGAAGAAGGCACATGGAGGACATTGCCCATTCCCACTCTCTCGTGGCCTCTCTATACAATAGGTAAGACAGTGTCCCCCCCCCCGTTTGTTGATATACCGGACTGCTGCCATGTCTGTCTATCTGAATTGCAATTGTCCCCAAGGAGAGACAGTCCTGAAAGGCTTACAATGTTAGTAGGACTGCTCTAATCTCAAGGGCATTTATGTGCAACTTGGTCTCTACAGGGGACGACGTGCCTTGCACAGTTCTCCCCTGGAAATGCCCACCCCACCCCAACAGGGTAGCATCCATGGTCACAGTGGTCTTGGGTGGAGGAAGAGAAAAAGGCCTGCCTAGGATGAGATCGAAGCCACCAAAGAAGGTGCTGTGTGCACACAGGTGTCAGTTTTATGGACATGGATTGAGACAGAACAGACCATTATGCCACCAGGGTCCACTGCAAAACTTGTATGAGATACCTTGCTAGAGGAACAAGTTAAATGGCTGCAGCCATGGATCCTAGGGTCTGAAAAAAAGTGAACTGGAGGATGCAAAAGATCTAAGATCTGCGCAACCTGCTCCCGGATCAACTGAATTCTGCGTACAGGCAATGCTGCAGTCTCTGAAACGGAATCTAGCTGGACTCCTATGAACTCAAACTTATGCATGGGGACCAGATTTCATTTCAAAAGATTGACAGTAATCCCCAACTGACAGAATAGGAGAAGCACACGATGGATGGCTTGTGACAGTTGATGCCTCGAGGGTGCCACGAGGAGCCAATTGTCAAGGTATGGAAATACCTGAAGCCGTAGGTGAGCCGTTACCACTGCCATACATTTGGTAAACACCCAAGGGGCTGTGGTAAGTCCGAAGGGTAGGGCTCTGAAGTGATAATGACTGGCCCCAACTGGAAGTGAAGATGACTCCTGGAGAACCTGTCTATCTTGATGTGAGAGTCCTGGACATCCACGAAGCACATTAAGTTGTCCTTGCATAAGAGAAGCAGAATGGACTTAACAGTGACCATCCAGAACTTGGATTTCTTGTCCAATAGATTCAACTCATTGAGGTCCAAAATAGGATGCAGGTCCCCTGTGTTTTTTGGTACTAAAAAGAAGCAAGAGTAAGTTCTGGATACTGTTTGCCCTGCTGGGACCACTTGGATAGCTTTTTCTTGAGGAAGTTGTGAAACTTCCTTGAAGGCCAATTCCCTCTGATGGGGTGGAAAGGCAGGGCGATATCTTCGTTTAGGAGGGGGGTTCCGAAAAGGGAATGAAATAACCCCTGGAAACTATGTTTAACACCCACTGATCAAATGTAATGTTTGTCCAGGCTAGTGGGTGAAGAGAAATATGACCCCTGACTGCCTTCAGAGCACGGTAGTCGGGCAATGCCTCAGGAGCGCTGAAAGGGCTGCTCATAGAAAGGTTCACTGGAGCCCTGATTTTGCACCCCCCCCCCCCCCCACCTCGAGGGTGGCATCTGCCACTGAATCTTCTCCCTCTGCCTCTTGAAGAGGAATCATCAGGAGCATCCTGGAAGGAGGATTGTGACTCCCAGTACCACATCTTCCTAGTTCCTCGTTCGGTCTTGGAGAATGTCCTCTGAGGCACAGAAAGCTTGATCCCGATTGCGGACAGTCTTCCCTTTCTGCTCACTATGGGTCAAAGTGTCCTTCATGGAGGATCCGAAGAGGATGGACCCATCAAAGGCAGCGTTGGTAAAAGACTCTCTGAAGGGTTCAGCAAATCCACATTGTTGCAGCCAGGCATGCCGCCTTATAGCTATGCCGGTACCTGCTGTGCAAGAGGTAGCTTCCTCTGCATTGGAAATTAACCTCATCGAGGAATTAGTGAGGGACGTCACAGGAGAAAGCTTGGGAGACACCTTCTTGAGGTCACTTGTTGGCAATAACTCTGTAAGGGAAGTGGTGAGTTCTTTGACCAAGTTCCATTGGAGGTGGGTAAAATGTGCCAGGTAATTAACTGCTGTCAGTCCAAAGGTAGCCGAGGCATACACACGCTTCCCATGCAGGTCTACTGCCTGGAACTCTCAGTTCGGTGGATGGACCATGGAGCTTTCTTGGTGGCAGTGGCAACCACGATGGGATCAACTGGAACTCCTTTGCTCAAAAAGTGGGGGTCCATGGGGGGGGGGGGCTAAGAAATTTATCGGCTCGCTTAGGAACTGACTCCACAGTGTCGGGCTCCTTCCACACCCTGCTGGCGATAAGATCTACCAACTCGTCAGTGGAGGGGGGGGCATCCAGGAAGCAGATGGGCCCATCCAAAGTGCCTTCAGAAACATGGACTCCTCCAAAGATGGGGGTTGGGGACACCATGCACCCTTCTGCTTCAAGATATCAAGGATGTCCCCGAAGGAAACATAGTCAGGCAGAGATCTGGGGGACAAGTCTCCTTCATCGAGGTCCGTGTCCTCTGGGAGGAACTCCAAGAGGGAGACCAAGTGCCTCCCCCCTTGCACTTTCTCTTACGAGGTGCCTCCTACATGGGAGGCTACAGGGAGTGCTCTGAAGATGCGGGGATGCTGTGAGGGGAAGAAACCCACTAAAGGCTACAATGGGAGGGCTGACCCTGGACAGAATGGAAGGTCTCACCACCCAAGGCAGAGAGAGAAGGGATGGACCTGGCAGGGTGGGAGATGAATCTCCAGTCCTGGAGAAGGTCCTGTCAACCACCCAAGATGACAAGGGGCTGAAAGCAGTCCCATCCCCACCCCCAGAGGGCAAAGTCCCCTGGAGGGGAGGGGTGAGCCCTGATACAGCACCATGGCCCCCCGATGATACCAATCTGAAGCTATCCAGAGTCGAAGCCCCCGTGGGAAGAGATCAGTCCAAAAAATCTGGGCCAGAGCCAACCACTACAGCATGGGGCCCAGTCTTATCCAAGGGTAGGAGCATAGAGCAGACCAGGGACCCTGACAAAGGCGAGAAAAAAGGAATACTAGACCCCATTGGAATCTGACCACAGGTAACCGGGACACAAGAGTCCTCAGCCCCGTGGGTTGGAAGAGGAGAACAGAGAGAGTAGGAAATGGAGAGGCTCCCTTAGCTGGATGGGTCTGGGACGCCATTGGCCTCAGCTCTATCTGGGCTTTGAGAAAGCTCCTCATCATCCTGCCCATATTGGAAGGTAACAAACTCCTGGATGATCTAGATAAAATGCAGGAGTGGGTAGGCTTGGCAGGAAACCCCAGGGATCTGCACTAGTGATCCAGAGTTCGGCTCTGGGGCCTAGCAGCTGACTAGAACAACTGCCTAGAAGAAAGTACAGTTGTATACACTTACCATAGATGTAGATGTTCGAGTGTATTCACTGTTGCGGTCATCACTTTTGGGTTATCTGCTTGCAGTAGCCCTCAGTCGGCCTGATTAACAAAGTCTTGGGTCCTGCGTTGGTTGCTGTCCCTTCTTCCATGACATCAGGTCGTCAGGGGTATAAAACATGCAGCCAATGTCATTACATTAGTTTTTCTTGCTCCAGATGTCAGGTGCCCCCTTAATGGGAAACAGTAAAAGCAAATACACCAAAAAGCTTTTAGAAGACAGCAAAGGAAAGTAGAGGTACATCCAAAAAAAGAAGGGGGTTGGAGGGAGGGTAACCAGGACTGCGACAGTGAATACACTCGAACATCTACATTTATGGTAAGTGTACACAACTGTTCTATGTTCTTCATGTTTCACTGTTGCAGTCATCACTTTTGGGTAGATTCCCAAAGCTAAGGATGGGAGGAAAAATTTAAATAGAATAAGGACCAGCTAAAAGGCCCTGCAAGACTGCAGTGGCAAAGCCAGCTCTGGGTTTAGAGAAAATTGGCAAATGGTAATACTTGGTGAAAGTATGTACAGAATTCCAGGTAGCAGCTTCTAGGATGTCCCTGGTAGGGACGCCTCTGAGAAAGGCTGTAGAGGTAGATGCAGCCCTGGTGGAATGGGGTCTGATCCTCTGTGGGATAGGTTTTCCATGGTGTTGGTAGCAGAAACGAATGCAATGGCCTATCCATTTGGAAATGGTTTGCTTTGAAATAGCCTTCCCCTCTGCCACTGCAGCAAATGCCACCAGCAGTTGATCAGATTTCCTTTGAGGTTTAGTTCTGTCGAATTAGAATCTAAGTTGTCTGTGCACATCTAAGGAGTGCAGAATCTGTTCTCCTTTGTTCTGTGGATTAGGAAAGAAGGTTGGCAAATGTATGGACTGATTAAGGGCCACACTGGATACCACCTTAGGCATGAAGGAGGGACTGGTCCTGAGGGACACCCTGTTCGCATGAAAGATGATGAAAGGCTCCACTGCCATGAGGGCCTGTAAATTCAGATACCCTTCTTGCTGAAGTGATTGCTAAAAGGAAAGCTGTTTTCCAAGAAAGGAATTTTAAGTCTGCAGTGGCAGCTCGCTCGAAAGGAGGATGGGTGAGCTTTTCCAATACAAAGTTGAGATCCCAGGCTGGAGTTGGACCTCTCCTGGATGGTCGTAGATTTTTGGCCCCTCTGAGGAGCTGCTTAAGCAGTGGATGAGAAAAGAGGGGTGGTTCTGTGTTATAATGAGCTGAGATGGCTGAGGTGTGGATTTTGATGGAGGAGAAAGACAGGCCCTTATGAAGCATCTCAGTTAAGTATTGTAAAATCTGAGGTAAATTGGGCACTGTTGTGCTCATCCCTTGAGATTGGTTCCAGGCACAGAATAATTTCCATTTTTCAGCATAAGACTTTCCGGTACTAGGCCTCCTTGCCTCTAAAATGATATCCATCACTGGTTATATCACTGGTTTACTGAGGGAAGGTAAAGGAGAAATTATGTAATTAGCCAGGCTGCTGGATTCAGTGTTTGAAGTTGAGGGTGCAGAATTTGGTTCTCCTGCAGGGACAATAGAGTAGGAGTCTAAGGCAGGTGTCATGGGGCTCCCAGTGACACACTGCGCAAGAGAGGGTACCATTGTTGACATGGCCAGTCTGGTGCAATCAAAATTGTCCTTGGTTTGTCTTGTTTGATCTTTAGTATTACTTGGGAGAGCAGAGGCAGAGGAGGAAAGGCATAAACTGATAGGTTTTTCCAGCTGAAGTACAGAGCATCCACTTGTGGGTAGTCCTTGTGCAGAATATGTCCAATTGATAGTTTTGGGGGGAGGCAAACAGGTCTATATCTGGGCTCCCCCATTTGCCTGTCAACATGTTGAAAATCCTTGGTTCCTGTTTTCACTAGTGTGGGTCCATGAGGTTTCTGCTTAGTTCGTCTGCCAGTGTATTTAATTTTCCTGGCAGGAATTAAGCTTGTAAATGTACTTGACAGCTCAGAGCTGTGTTCCACAATGCCATGGCTAGTCTGCAGAGGGGGTAAGAATGTGTACCCCCCCCCTGCTTGTTTATGTACCACATAACAGTGGTGTTGTCCGTCTTTATCATTAATTGTCTTGGAAGAATGTGGTCCTTGAAGGCTGTCAGAGCATTCTGTACAGATAACATTTCTTTTTGAATGATATGCAGGGTACATTTGACTTGGGTTCCATTTGCCCTGAAGGCACTTCCCTGCCAGGTGGGCCCCCCATGCATAGTCTGATTCGTATATTGTTAAGGTTTGGGTGGCAGGGGGTAGTGTGAATGGTAGTCCCCTGTTTTGGTGGCAGGCCTCTGCCCACCAAAGGAACTCTAGGCATAGGCAAGGTATGATAGGAATCATTTCTGTGAATGTTGACACCATAGGCTTTTGAGATACCATTGCAGTTTCCTCACATGCAGCCTTGCATATGGAATTAGAAGAATGCAGGAGGCCATGAATCCCAAGGCTTGCAGTATTTGCCTTGCAGATAACTGGGTTTTTGTGGCCACTTGTTTGACGTAGGTTGCCAAATGAATCTGTTTCTCTGGCATGAGGAAAGCCATCTGGGAAGTTGTATTCAAGCTTGCTCCCAGGAATATAATTTGTTGACAGGGTACCAGGTATGATTTCTCCCAGACAAGTCAGTACCCTTTCAACAAAGGCCAGATGATTCAAAAGTGTGTCCTGTCTTTCTGCCTGAATTAAGACAATCGCCCAGATATGGGTATATTTGAATATTTCTTTGTCTGCAGAATGCAATGACTGGAGCTAGGCACTTTGTGAATACCCTGGGCGTAGTAGATAAGCCAAAGGGCAGTGCAGAGAACTGATAGTGCATGTAGCCTGCTTTGAAGTGTAGGTATTTTCTGCAAGACTCCCTGATACAGATGTGCAGGTATGCTTCTTTTAAGTCTAGTGTTGCCAACCATGCCTCTTTGCCTAGCATAGGAAGCAGTTGGTGAAGAGTCAGCATCTTGAATTTTGGAATCACCAGAAAGGTATCTAGAGTAGAAAGGTCCAGGATAGGACACCATGTATTGCCTTTTCTGGGTACCAGGAAAAGTCTCGAATAGAATCCTTGTCCCTTTTCCTCTTCTGGTACCAAATGAATAGTCCCCATGCTTAAGAGAGAAAGTACTTAATTTTGGGCCTCTGCCCACTGATTTGGAGGTAGATCTGGCCACCCGCTTGGTGTTGGTAAGGTGTGGAAGTGAAATCTGTATCCTCGGGACACTATATTTGAAACCCATTTTTCCTGGGTAATGTGTTCCGAGTTTTTGGCCTGCAGACCAATCTTTCCACCTAAAGGAGCATTCAGTTGGGAAGTGCTTGGAAGTTTTAGAAGCAAGTCACTGTGACTGTTTTCCATAGGAGGGAGTCTTACTACTCCCTGATATGGATGCAGAAACCCCCCACTACTTAGTCTTGTGTGCCCCCTGGGCCTGAAACCTGGGGTTTCTGCTATGTCTGTGTTTGGTTTGAGAAGACCTAGAAGAGGCTGGAAAGGATCAATTCTTAAAGGGCCAGTGCCTACTAAATCTAGGAGGCTGAACTTGTAAAACATCTTTAACAGTTTGCATAGATTTAGCTTCATCTTCCATCTTTTTAATAACTTCCTCAGCCTTGTTGCCAAACAGGCGGTCCTGATTTAAGGGAGTATCCAACAATTTAGCTTTAACATGATCAGGTAAAGATTGCTCCTTAAGCCAAGCATGCCTTCGGAGCACAAAACCAGTAACAGCAGCACTGCAAGAGGCCTCTAAAGAATCAAATCCACATTGCAAAGTATGTTTTCCAACCTGTTCAGCGGACTGCATTAAATCCTGTAATTCTTTATTTTCCGCAAAGTCAGGAATCAACATAATTTTTTGTTTAAGCAATCCAATAACATGTTGTTGATACTTTAACATATGAAACGGGCAGTTTAAAGCCCTAATGGCCAAGGTTGCAGAAGTGTAAACCTTCTTATGCCATCTATCCAGCGCCTTGGAGTCTCTATCAGAAGGGGCAGGATTTTTAGCAGTAGAAGCCTTAATGCCCTTGGATCCCTGTGAAATAGTCTCTGGATCTACAATAGGATTTTTAAAAAGGAACTTGTGTGAATCAGGAACCCTGTAATACCCGTCAGGTTTTCTGGGAGCAAGAGGCAAAGAATCAGGGGCCAAACTAGATTCCGAAAAAGCATCAGCTATGTCTAGTACAGGAGGAATAGCTAAAGGGCCTATGCTGAGGCAGGAGTAAGAAATCCCTAAGCCTCTTTTTTGAATCAGAAAAATCCTGGCTTTCCCAGTGGAAATGCTCCCTTAGAGTATGTAAGGTTTCACCAAAAGAAAAATCCTCTGGAGGGGAAGCAGAGGGAATAGAGCCCTTTGCATCAGAATCCTCATAAGTACATAAGGGCAAATCCAGATAATCAGAAAAATCAGAATCCTGATCAGAAGATTCATAAACAACTTCAGTCCTAGGTCTCTTAGAAGGGGGAGGCTGGCTTCTCCTGATTAGAGTAAGATCTTCAGCCGTTCTTATCATTTGTTTTTTAGGCATAGAGGCCTGAGCATGTGGCCTGGGCGTCGGTTTTTTAGGCATGGTTCGAGATTTAGGCTTAAAAGAAGAAGGAGGCGTCGGTTTAATATGCAAGTCCGTAGGCCTGAATACACCCTCAGAAGCCGGTGCCTGCACAGCGGCTCCAGACCCATCCAAGGTAGAGACATCCGCAGGTTCCATAGTTGAAGCATCTCGTGGCATACCAGATTCTGAATGGGTCTCAGTAGAGGCCTGCAAATTAGAAGTAGCGGGTATCAGGGGCAGTGAAAGCGTCTCACTGAGTACTGGCGAACTGGCAACTGGCTTAGGAGAAGCGTCGTCGTCAGTTTTGGACCACGGCAGCCTGTCTCTGTATTTATCCTTGCGTTTTTTTGGAATCCCAGTAGTCAGATGGCTAACCGACGACATTTCTGGATAATTAAACCGAGAACCGAAATATTTAGAGGCGAAAATATACAGATGATGGATAGTGTGCTGATTAAATAAAGCACAAAACCGACAGCACGTTACGTCATGGCCAGGGCCTAGGCAAGGAATACAGAATGAATGAAAATCTTTATGAGGTATTTGCTTTCCACAAGTAATGCAATTATTAACTTTTATTGGCATCGGTAAGGAGCACGAAAAAGTTTCCCCAACAGGATACTTAGCTTTAGTTGAAGACTTCAGTTCTGAAACTTGAAAATGAAAATTTCAGGAGTTGGATGACCGGCACTTCCGAACTGCTTCTGCTTTGGGCACCGCACAGCAAGAAAGACTGATGTAATGGCGTCGGCTGCATGTTTTATACCCCTGACAACCTGACGTCATGGAAGAAGGGACAGCAACTGACGCATGACCCAAGACTTTGTTAATCAGGCCGACTGAGGGCTACTGCAAGCAGATAACCCAAAAGTGATGACTGCATTGAAACATGAAGAACATCTAGGCAAAGCAACACCTTCTATGACTATGGGTGAATCCGACAAGCCCGTTGGTTCTGACAGCCTAGCAAAGGAAATGATGGGATCTGGTGAACTGGTTGGATCTAAAGAAGCCTTGGAACCGGTGGAAGAATCCAAAGACCTTGGATCTGAGACAGCATGGGCTGAGGTGGGATCCAGGGATCTAGGATCCAACAGCCTGGGCTTTTTAGAAACCACCAGAGGCATAGAAGGGGTCTTCCTCTTGGATTCAGAAGAGGAAGCCTTAGAGGAGGAAACAAAAGGACCCCCATGCACCATACCTTTTAGAAGAAGCTTGTTTTGGCACTCCACTAAGGTCTTGGGGGTTGAATGCGGCACAAATGTCACATTTAGCCTCCAGGTGAGGAGCTCCTAAACAATACAGGCGTTCCTCATGCGAGTTGGAATTAGACATCTTCTGAATGCATGAGGAACACTTTTTAAAACCAAAGGGCTCCATACATGAATTAACGTACTAAACGGGGAAAACTACACACACACAAAACAACAAATCTAAGGGAGGGAAGGGTAAATTACTAACTAAAGCTGGAAATGCCCCAAAAAAACTAACACATACAAGATAAAGCACTTAAGTGAGCAAGAGCCTGATAGATCATGTCCATAGCAAATGCACAGTAAACAAGATCTGAGGGGTAGAGGGCAGCAGGAGAATATGGGAGAAGGAGGAGCTTTAATCTCAGGATCCATCTGTACTAAGTTGCTGGCTCAGATCCGAAGTCGGATCAAAGACCCTTCTGTGAGGAATAATGATTAGATAAGCACATTTAAATGAACTGATACATATAAAATGTTTTCTATCAAATTGTAGATCAAACAGTTTAGAAGTTGTTTATTTTAAAAGATTTGTATGTTGTAAATACATACGCACATAAACTAACAAATATTTGAATTGATTATGTTAATTACGTCTTTATTTTCTTAAGTAGCTAACTGAATATGTTATATAAGAAAAGGAACTTTGCTGTGCAAGTATTCTGAAGAAGTCCAGTGTTATTTGAGAATGAAAGTGCTAAATTAATTCTTACTTGTTGCTTAGTGGTGGAATTATTCTGGAATTGCTTGCAGTTTCCATGAGGTGGTTTTGATGCTTATCTTCTGTAACTACTTGGAGGCCCTATGGATTACAGATGATTCTGAGAGTTGAGAGCCTTTATAAGAGCTAGCATCACTTTTTTTTATCTATCTTTCTTGTCCCAGATACCATCCACTTTTATTCCCCTTCACACTGCTCCTCAAGCAAACTTTGAGGTGTCTGTTGTGAGACTGCTTTGGTGCAGGATGGGAGACCTGGATTCAGGGATATTTGATGTTCCCACCAAGTTTCTGCTATTTTCACAAATCCCAGAAATGGAATTTGAAATGATAATGGGTGCTGGTGCTGTCGGTGGAGAAGAGTTAAGATGGCGTCAGCTCCACCCCCCCAGAAACAGACTAAACAAAAAGAAACAAACAGTCTGCCAAATAAGCTGACTGGGAATATGTGCTCCAAAGCATAACATGTAATTCTAAGTCATATAGCCAGTGCAATGATCCTACTATAAAAACAGTTTAGGAGCGTGATAGGTGATGTAAAAAAAATATATATATATATATATATAAATATATATATATATATATATATATATATATATATATATATATATATATATATATATATATATATATATATATATATATATCTATGGATTCCATACATTTGGTCGAATTACACTTAGTCGAAAATGATTCCAGGCATTTCACTTCACTGAAAGCTCACTTGGTCGAAGTTCATTTGGTCGAAAATGGAATATAGCCCCTGCCCCACTGCAGTGCAACCCTGGAGTGAGAATATTAAACATAATGCCAATAGTTTTTACTAAAGATATATATATATATATATATATATATATATATATATATATATAAATCAATGCATTTCTAATGGATATATCTTCTTATAATAGTGAATATATTAAAATTATGTGGGGGGGCTGTGCCTCCCCCTTATTTAATACTCTCACTCCAAGGTTGCATTGCATTGGGGCAGGGGCTATATTCCATTTCCGACCAAATGAACTTCGACCAAATGAGCTTTCAGTGAAGTGCAATGCCTGGTATCATTTTCGATTCGACCATATGTATGTAATCCATATATATATATATATATATATATATATATATATATATATATATATATGTGTGTGTGTGTGTGTGTGTTTGTGTGTGTAAAGCATACATCCACCAACGTCCCCTACACACACACACACACACAAAACCAAACATAGAAAAAAGCCAATGAGGTGGTAAAAATCCCAATAAGATCCAAAGGTAAAAGGACACGCAGAACCACAAATTAACGTGCAACACTTTCATAAAATAAAAAATGCAGAAATGGTCAAGAGCTTTCATCCCTACAAGTAGCACTTCTTCAGAACCATTCATCATTATTAAAACACCACATAAATAGCAGTACAAATATCATGTGATACAATTAGTCATGATGAATTTAAGGGCAGAGAAAATTTTTAAAACACTAACACATTATAAAATCATAGCTTTGTTTTTTAGTATTGGTACTATAGAGGTGTGTTTGTTGATACCTCTTATTGGCTGAGCTATTTCTTATCCCAGGATGCACCACCACTAATCCCCCAGATCTTGTTTGTCCGCATTCATGCACACATGCACAACTTGTTTATATAACACTGCCAGATGTTTCAAGATGAAACAACAGGATTCGGACCTTCTGATATCCTCTGATCTCCAAGGAAGAGGGAAGGAGGGTGGGTTATTAGGAATGTAGGCGAGATGGATCCCAAACATCTAAAGTTATGGTAAGTACATAACTAAAAGATGTTATGTGATCCTATCTCGCCTACATTCAGTACTGATGGGACAGCATCCCTAGCACCTAAATTCTGGGTGGCTCACTGGAAAACACTCCTGAGCACTGTGGAACCAAATGATGCTCGTCCTCTAGATGCCACATCCAATTTGTAGTGGGAAATGAAAGTGTGCGGGGAGGACCACGTAGCCGCAGCACAAATGTCACTAATGGCAAGCTTAGAATGGAATGCTATAGAAGTAGCCATAGCTCTTGTAGAATGAGCTTTGACAGAGGTCGTAAGCTCTTTATTAGAAAAGGAATAAGCTTGAGTAATACAGTCCCTGATCCATTTGGCAATAGTGACCTTTGTGACGGCTTTGCCCAATTTATTGTCCGAAAAGGATACAAACAATTGATCTGATTTTCTTGTTTGTTTGGTCCTATCTAAATAAAAACGCAATTGCCTGTGGACATCCAATGTGTGGAATATGTATTCCGCTTTGTTAGAATACTTTGGAAAGAAGACTGGAAGTTCTAATGACTGTTGTAGGCAGAAACCGGAACAAACTTTAGGGACAAAGGATGGATTTGGCCTGAGAGATACTCTATCTTTGTGAAAAAACAAGTACGGAGGTTTTACAGACAAAGCCTGAAGTTCTGAAACCCTTCTGGCAGAAGTAATCGCCACCAGAAAAGCAGTTTTCCACGATAGAAATTTGAAATCACATGTTGCTGCCGGTTCAAAGGGGGAGGAAGTCAAGGCACGTAACACCACATCGAGATCCCATGGAGGAGCAGGATGAGAAATCGGAGGTCTTAAAAGCGCAGCACCTTTCAAGAAGGTCTTACACAATCTGTTGCTCATTAAAGGTGGGTTTATAGATTCATGAAAATTGGAAATAGCTGCCAATTGAACCTTGATAGTTGAAACTGAAGAGCCTTGATTGAAAAGGGAAGTTAGAAATTTCAGTACTTCTGATACAGGAATAGTGATGAAATCCAGACCCCGGAGTTGAGCCCAAATAGCAAATCTTTTCCATTTGCTAGAATACAATTTCTTTGTAGCAGACTTGTGGGCCGAGGATAAAATGTGTACAACTTCCGGATCCAAGGCATGATTCCTGACTATAGTCGGAAGAGGAGGAACCAAGCCGTCAATTTTAAGGTGTGTAGGGACTGGTGGAAAAGTCCCGACTGATGAACCAATAGGTCTGGGATCTGATCCAGGAACCATGGACCTTCCAGTGCATATTTCCGAAGATAGGGGAACCATACCTGACGAGGCCAGTAAGGAGCAACTAAGATCATTTTGCTCCCCAAGAGAGATGCCTTTTGGATCACCCTGGGAAGAAGAGGAACTGGAGGAAAAGCATACAGCAAGCCGGTGGGCCACGGACGGGCTAGTGCGTCCATAGGGCTCGAGGGAGAAGAACTTTTTGCACTTCGCATTCAGCGGAGTCACAAAGAGGTCGCAACACGGAACTCCCCATTTGCTGAAAATCTGATTCGCAACTGTAATGTTCAGAGACCACTTGTGTGGAGAGAGGATAGTTCTGCTGAGTCTGTCGGCTATCACATTGGACTTGCCCGGGATATGAGTCGCCACTAGAAAGCGTTTGGTCGACACTGCCCATTCCCAAACTCTCATGGCCTCTCTGCAAAGGGGGTAGGATCTGGTCCCTCCCTGTTTGTTCAGGTACCAGACGACTGACATGTTGTCGGAGTGAATGGCAATTACGCCATGAGGGAGGTAATCGTGAAGGGCTTGAAGGGACAGAAGCACTGCCCTCATTTCTAGGATGTTGATATGAAGTAGGGTCTCTTCCGAATGCCATTTGCCTTGGACTGACCTGCCCAGGGAATGCCCCCCCACCCCATCTTGGAGGCGTCCGTAGTCAAAGTGGCCACAGGAGGAGGAGGAACAAAGGGTCATCCCTGATCCAGATTGGAGGGCACCAGCCACCAGCGAAGGTCCTGTTTGCAGGTTTCCGTGATCCATATGAGGTGACAGAGGGAGATCCTGGAAGGACCACTGAGTTGAAAGAAGCCACTGGAGAATTCTCATGTGCAACCTTGCTAGGGGAACTAGAAGAACCGTGGCGGACATGGATCCCAAAAGCTGCAAGACCATTCTGGCTGGGGCTTTGGATCTGGGAAGTAAGGCTCGAACTTGAGCTTGTATGGTTTGTATCCTGTCTGTAGGTAGATAGACCTGCATTTGGTTTGAGTCTATCTCTACTCCGATGAATCTTATGCGTTGTGATGGCAGCAACACAGACTTTGGCCAATTGAATGCGATTCCAAGGGAATTGCCCAGTGATATCGTGGCTTGTAGGCTCCGCAGTAGTAGATGCTTGGAGGTGGCAGTTAGGAGCCAGTCATCTAGATACGGAAACACCTGGAATCCTAGACTTCTCAGGTGAGCAGTCACGACTGCCAAACATTTGGTGAATACCCTGGGGGCTGTGGTGAGACCAAAGGGCAGCGCGCGGAACTGAAAATGACTGCCTCCTAGGCTGAAGCGCAGATGTCTCCTGGACGCTTGATGTACCATGATATGGTAATAAGCGTCCTTGAGATCTATGGAGCACATCCAAATACCCTTCTCCAGCAATGGGAGAATGGATTGTAGGGTGACCATTCGGAACTTGGACTTTTTGACTGAACGGTTTAGAATGCTGAGATCCAAAATGGGCCTCAAGTCCCCAGTCTTTTTTGGCACCAAAAAGAATCTTGAGTAAGTCCCTAATCCGATCTGGTCTGCGGGGACCGGTTGGATGACTCCTTTTTGCAGCAGCTTTGAAACTTCTGAGGCTGCAGTTTCCCGTTGACTGGGTTGCGGGTCCGGGATTTTTTTGGACTGAGGTGGGGAGTAAGAAAAAGGGATGGTGTAACCTCCGGCGATAATTCGAAGCACCCATCGGTCCTGAGTGATACCTTCCCAGGCTTTTAGGTGCCTCGAAAAATGACCCCCGACTGGCTCCAGAGCTGCACAGTCGGGCAATTCCTCAGGGACTGTGAAAGGCTGAAGAGCCACGAAAGGACTCACGGTCTCCAGTGTTGCGAGGGCCTCTGCCGCCTCTGGGACGGCGTCTTCCAGAAGAATTTCCCCCTCCCCTGCTTCTAGAAGGGGGATCGTCCTGCTGTGAGGGGTAAGACTTCTGAGATCTACAGAACCACATTTTCCCTCCTCTTTTAGCCTTGGGGTAAGGCCGAAAGGGAGTGGAAAATCGTGCCCCTACGGCAGTCAAAGTCTTACCTTCTTGCTCGCAGCGGGTCAGTGTGTCCTTTACCTTGGGTCCAAACAAGGAGGACCCATCAAAGGGGGTGTCGGCAAAGGAAGACTTAAAGGCCTCCGCAAAATGACACAGGCGGAGCCATTGTCTCCGTAGAGCAATGCCTGTACCCGCCGCTCTACTCGCCCCTTCGGCCGCATAAGAAATGAGCCTCATGGACGAGTTTGATATGGACGACAGCGTAGCCAGCTGAGAGCCAACCGTCTGGGCCAGCTCCTCAGGCAGGTTACCCAAGAGGGTATCGGAAAGTTCTTTAATCAGATCCCTCTGAAATCTGGTAAAGTGCGTGAGATAGTTCAAGGACCTTAATGTAAAGGCCGCTGAACTTAGGGTGCGCTTACCGTACCGATCCATGCTCCTAGACTCCTTATTAGGAGGATGGATGGACGTCGAAGCCTCTGCTACATCTTGCTGGGTAGCAGATGCCACCACCAAAGCATCTACAGCCACACCTTTCATCAGAAACTCTTTTTCCGGGGGTGCTGACAGGAACTTATTAGGACGAGCAGGCACCAGTTCCACAGAGTCTGGGTGTTCCCACGCCCTTCGACAGATCAAATCCAAGAGCTCGTCAAAGGGCGGAGACACCCAGGAGGCAGAGGGCTGAGCCCCGAAGGCCTTAAGGAACACCGACTCCTCAGCAGAAGGGGGTTTGGATTGCCAGCCGCCTCGTTGTTTAAGGGCTTCCAGGATGTCTGCAAAGGAGACATCATCTGAGGATGACTTAGGGGACCCCACTGCATCATCGAGATCAGTGTCTGATGTAAGAGACTCATCAGGGGAGTCAACGTGCTTCCTCTTGCACGCTCTTTTCCTGGGGGGTTCCTCCGAAGAAGCTTCAGAGGGACCTCCAGGAGGGGGGGAACCCCCAGTGGGGGTAACCTCAGGCCCCGGGGCTCTGCTGTCTAAGGACAGAGGGACTGCCAAAGACCCAGTCTCAGTGTGCAGGGAAGGAGCTGGGGAGACCGTGGAGGTAGCCAAAGAAGATTTGGCTAACGCACTCCTCATGGCCCTGAAGGCGGGACCACCAGAATCCTGGGAAGGTCCCACCTCCGTGGCCACAACGGTAGACGGCACTCCCGCAGCCGACGCACCGAGAGGGAGGCTTGGGACCGAAAACATCAGTCCCGAAGCGTCCCCTCCGGGGCCGACAGAAGAAGTCCGCGTACCGAACTCAGACTCAAGAGCCGGAGTTGGAGTAAGGGTCGGGCCCGACCCGAAAACCTCCATCGGCTCCACCAGCACCGGCTCCAACGGTGCCGAGGCTGTTGGAGGAGGAAGCATAATAGCAGGGTGGACCATCCGCTCCGAAGCCGACTGGGCTGGAACTGAAACTAACTTTTGAAACACCAGAGACTGGAAAAGTCTTAGGAGCACCCTGTCGATGTCCGAATCAGACATCTTGGAAGATCTAGATGACACCGATCGGGTCCGAACCGATTTCTCCATCGGCTCCATAGGACTAGGAGACCGGCTCCGAATGGATTCGACCACTATCGGTTCCGAGGGAGATCTCAAAACAATTTCCCTCGGTGCCGAGGAGGGCTTCGGCGCCAAAGGGGAAGAGTCTGAGCCGGCAACCCTTATCGGCTCCAAAATCAGCAGAGCCGATGAAGGTGACCCGCCTCTCGATGCCCCAGTCCTCGGCTCCGAAACCAGAGGGGTCGAGACTGGAGGCATCGAGGCAGACCGTTCCGCCCTCGGCTCCGAAGTCCGTGGAGCCGATGGAGAAGCCTGCCTAGGTTTCTTGGCAGTCGGTTCCGACAGACTGGTCGGAGCAGACGCTTTTTTCTTCTTCGTAGGAGAGGAAGAGGAAGATAAGGCCTCCTCGAAGGAGGGCTTAATCAGACCTTTTAATATTAATTTATTTTTCCTCTCCTGGAGGACTCTAGCAGAGAAGGCGTGACACACGCTACAGGACTCTTGTAGGTGCTTGGCGCCTAAACAATAAACGCACGAGGAGTGGTCGTCCGTTATGGACATTTTGTAACCACACCTCGCGCACATTTTAAACCCAGAGGGTCTATGTTCCTTAGACATGTTGACTAACCCTAAGAAACAAGATTTTACCAAAAAGAAAGTGAAAAAAGTTAGTTAAGTTTTTTTTTTTTTTTTTTTTAGACTAAATACAATGTCAGAAAACAATACAATGTAGTAGCACAAACACAGAAAATGAGGGTCAAGACCCTCTAACTTAAGCAGGTACTTGACCTCTAGAAACACAAAAACCGCTAGATAGAAATAGGGGAAGGCCCCTCTAACTTAAACGGGAAACCTTCCCTTAACAAAAAAACACAATTTTCCTCAACAGATTTCACCAAACACACTCGTACAACAACAATAGCTGTTAAAACAGCTTTTGGGTTCAAAATAGCAAAATTCCTGACAGGAAAAGTCTGAATAAAACAGTACTTAGCCCAGCCAAGTTTGAGACCACGTCCTAGCTTGTAAGCGGCAAACGAGATCTGGGGGATTAGTGGTGGTGCATCCTGGGATAAGAAATAGCTCAGCCAATAAGAGGCTTCGCTCTATAGCATAGCGTGTCGAGTCGGAGCCGAGGGATCAGCTCCGAGCCCATCAGTACTGAATGTAGGCGAGATAGGATCACATAACATCTGCCATTTTAATTCACACTCACCTACTTTGTTTTCCCAATACCCACCCTTTTCATCTCTTCCAACTTTTTCCAATATGCCAAAAAGAAAATTGTTGTCCTGACAATAACATTTTGTGTGTTTAAAAAGGGCATTATTCTTGTCCCTATTCTTAACAGCATACAAATGTTCGTAAATGTGTTTATGAAGACTTCTGACAGTTTTACCAACATAAAAATAGTTACAATTCATACAGACTGCAATATACACTAATTCTACTGTGCCACAATTACCTGTATCCAACCAAACACTTTGTGGGGGTTGACCAAGAAGTAAACTGTTTCCTTGTAAAATATAATTGCAGTATTTACACATACCACATTTATTGGTACCCCCTCTTATCCTTTTTGTTTGATGAAAAAGGATGTTCTAAACATTGTTTCAGATTCCAACCTGTTTTATAAACAAAATTTGGTTTAGGACCCAGGGTGTTCATAATCTCCACATTACTCTTAAACATTACCCAGTTTTTAATCATAATATCTTTTAAAGCTTCACTAACTCCCCCAAACTGGATAACCATAGAGTTGGAAAAGGACTTGTATGACTTCCCATCATTATCAGTCACCTCCTCTCCAAAATCTAATAGGGGGATATACCTTGACCCCCACTCACTCATGATTTTTCCCCAGTTTCAAACAGCCATTCTGGATATTCTCTTTCTTTGGCAATAGCAATTAAATGTCCCAATTCTAACTTAAATAGGAAAACGTCAGAGTACATTCTTGCTGCTCTTACCATTTGCCCTTTCACTATGTTCTTTTTAATGTAAAAGGGGTGTTGAGTTGTATAATCCAAACAACTACTGGATAAAGTCATTTTCCTGTATATTTTAGAAACAAATTTTTGTTCTGTCCTATTCTTAAAAACAGTGACATCCAAATAATTAGCAGATTCATCAAAGTGGTTGTAAACTAATCTTAAAAAGAACTGTTGCTATTAATTAGTTGTACAAATTCGTCCCTTTTCTTATCAGTTCTTTTCCATAAAATAAAGATATCGTCTAAAAATCTTAAATAAATGTGCCAATATTGACTGAAGCCTAAAGTAAAAAATGTGTTTTTTCTCCCATGCATACATAACTAAATTTGCATAGGTAGGGGCACAATTGGCTCCCATGGCCTCTCTCTTAACTTGTCAAAAAAATTAATTCCCAAACACCACATAGCTGTTTTTTTAGAATACTTTCCATTACTTCTACTACAAAGTTAGTCAAAGTAGCATTCAAGGTTGTCAATTCTGAAACTGCTTCACCAAAAAGCTCTAAGCCTTCATTGTGGGGAATAGATGAAAAAAGGTCCACTACGTCTATAGTAGAAAAACCCACTTTGTCAGTGTAAAAATCATGCTCGATTTTCATCAAAAAAATCCCAATAATCTTTCAATATGTAATTAATAGGTTGTATAGATATATATGTATATATGTGTATATATGTGTATATATGTGTATATATATACACACACACACACACACATATTGGACAGATATATATATATATATATATATATATATATTTTTTTTTTTTTTGCTGGTGAGCATCAACTCTTAGCATGCTATCATGCTGCATACATGCAAAGCAAGATTTTACTACTTAATTTTCAAACTGAATAAGATACATTTTTTAAAATTTGCTCCCTGCTTTCTGTGATGTTCTTAACCTATGCTACAATGCCACAAAACTGCTTTGAAACTGTCACTATTCTGCTCAAAACCAGGCTATACTACCTTTGCACTACAGCCCAACCAAATGGCTGTATCTCAACATAAGGCAACTTTGTGATTGTGGTTTCCTTTCCTGTTCCTCCCCTTCTTTTGGGTTACCATCCACTAAGCTGAAGGATATTACAAAGATGGCAGTACTTTTGTCAGGCTGGTACCTGGAAAAAATAGCAGAGGTACTAAAACACAAAAATGATATACTACTTTTCAAGGTTCAGAAGGCAAACTAAAACAGGCTTTGTTAGGTATGCTTGAGGTATGGAAGGAAGCTGTATATAACCAGGAAAGGCATTTTAACTTACAGGTATAAGCTATGGATAACAAGTGGAAGATAAGCACTCACATTCAGATTTCCAAATTCTGTGTTACTCTGTATACTTTTGTAACAATTTGGCTTGATAAAAGAAAAGAAAATAATTTTAACTGCAACTGTTTCCAATAATAAATTCATCTCTAATGTGATGAAGCATACATTTTACATCAATATCGCGCCACTCCTGAAAAAATGAGGAAGCAAAGAATGTACTTACGAAGACAGGACAATAGCAACAGCATCATTTATGACACTTTCTCCAAACAGCAAAGCATATATATCGACATCTACTCCAAGTTCATTGAATATTGCCAGCACAGTAACTGAAAGAGAAAAAAAAACAATCTTACAGATGTCTTTGCCTGTGGATGCAAAAAGGCTAGTCAAAAAAACAATGTTTAATATTTTTTCACATTTGCTTTCAAAACATGCAAACATATGGTTGTGTGTGTAAGAAGTATAAAGTTATGTACCATCTCTGTTGCAGCTTTAGAAACTACAGTTGTACAAGTGAACGTTCCACGACAGTAGGTGTCTGAATGATCACTGCTGCAGTAGCCTAATCTATATGGGTTATATCCTGCTACAGATATAACAGCTGGCCAGCGTCCAAAGCATCAGGGCACCTTCCACATGACCAAACCATTACCTTGAGCTAAACTGACTACAGGTTTGGGCACTTAGCCCTTCACAGCTTTCATGCCAACAGAGAGAAGGAGGCTAAAGCCCTGAGAACAATAAAACCAGGAAAATAATACTGTATGCCCACACCCTTGCATTAAAAACATACAAAAATAAGGGGGATGGAGGGAGGGAGGGAGGCAGCAGCTACTACAGCAGTGATCATTCGAACATCTGCTTATACAAATATACTATGTTCTTCATAAGGATCACTGCTGTGATAGCCTAAGGTTTATGGTTAGATTACCATAGCCAACATGAATGGGAGGAGAAAAGATGCAGGTCCAAGATCCCCTGGGGTATGGTCCTAGAAAAGCTTGATTTACACCTACAGAAGGAATCAAGCTTATAGTGTTTTGTAAAAGTATGCATACAGGACCAAGTAGCTGCTTCTAGAATACTTGGAAAATCCAACCCTTTCCAAAGGGCCACAGATGAAGCCAAGTTCCTGGTACAGAATGAGCCTTAACTCTGCCTGGAATAGTTTTCTTTTGGTGGCTATAACAAAAGGTATTAAAGCCTGAGAAACCATTTACAAATGATCTGTTTTGACACAGGTTGTCCTTTCTTTCTTACCTTCACAAGAAAAGAACTGATAATTCTGAAACGTTTGGTTCTGCCATGATAGCACTTTATCTGTGGGCATCTAAGTTATGAAGTATCCATTCTCCCTCACTTTAGCTTCTGGAAAGAAGACCATGAGATGGAAAGCTTGGCATAAGGTAAACTTGGACACAACATTAATTTATTTATTGATATTTGATTACCAAAAAAATCCAACAGGGTAGGTGTCCATTTTCAGAGGAGGCACAGGATGAAAAGCTCCAAAGTATTACAAAAACATTTTAATGCATAATAATTTTACAGTTCTCAAAAATAATACAAAAACATCTACAGTTTAAATAATGATAGCAAATTAGATATAATGTGAAAATAAAAAGTTATGTACTCACCATAACGTTCCATGTTTGTTGTCCATAATCTCACCTTCATTCTTGCTGGTTGGGTTCGGAAAGTATAGTTGTGTACACTTACTATAAATGCAGATGTTCGAGTGTATTCACTGGTGCAGTCATTACATTTGGGTTATCTGCTTGCAGTAGCCCTCAGTCAGCCTGATTAATAAAGTCTTGGGTCCTGCGTCAGTTGCTGTCTCTTCTTCTGTGACGTCAGGTCATCAGGGGTACAAAACATGCAGCTGACGCCATTACATCAGTTTTTCTTGCCCCAGATGTCAAGTGCCCCCTTAATGGGAAGCAAATAAATATATAAAAAATACAAGGTCACATACAATAAAAAAGCAAATACACCAAAAAGCTTTTAAACGTAGTAAAGGAAAGTAGAGGTAAAGCCAAAAGAAGTCGGGGGGCTGGAAGGAGGGTAACCAGGACTGCAACAGTGAATACACTCGAACATCTACATTTATGGTAAGTGTACACAACTGTACTATATTCTTCGTGTTTCACTGTTGCAGTCATTACATTCGGGTAGATTCCCAAAGCTAAGGTTGGGAGGAGGAATTTAAGTAGCATTAGGACCAGCTATAAGGCCCCGCAAGACTGCAGTGGCAAAGCCAGTTCTGGATTTAGAGAAAATTGGTAAATGATAATGCTTGATGAAAGTATGTACAGAACTCCAGATAGCAGCTTCTAGGATGTCCCTGGTAGGGTCGCCTCTGAGAAAGGCTGTAGAGGTAGATGCAGCCCTGATAGAGTGGGGTCTGATGCCCTGTGGGATAGGTTTTCCATGATGCTTAGAGCAGAAATGAATGCAATGGCCTATCCATTTAGAAATGGTTTGCTTTGAAATAGCCTTCCCCTCTTTCCTTGCAGCAAATGCCACCAGCAGTTGTTCAGCTTTCCTTTGAGGTTTAGTCCCGTCCAAGTAGAATCTAAGTTGTCTGTGCGCATCTAAGGAGTGCAGTATCCATTCCCCTTTGTTCTGTGGATTAGGAAAGAAGGTTGGCAAATGAATGGACTGATTAAGAGCCACGCTGGATACCACCTTGGGCATGATGGAAAGATTGGTTCTGAGTGACACCCTGTCCTCATGAAAGATGATGAAAGGCTCCACTGCCATGAGGGCCTGTAATTCATATACCCTTCTTGCTGAAGTGATTACTAAAAGGAATGCTGTTTTCCAATAAAGAAATTTTAAATCTGCAGTAGCAGCTGGCTTGAAAGGAGGAAGAGTGAGTTTCTCCAAAACAAAGTTATGGTCCCAGGGTGGAGTTGGAGCTCTCCTCGGTGGCCTTAAATTTTTGGCCCCTCTGAGGAACTGCGTGAGCAGTGGGTGAGAGAAGAGGGGAGGTTCTGTGTTATAATGGGTGCTGCTGTGCTCATCCCTTGAGACTGGTTCCAGGCACAGAATCTTTTCCATTTCGCAGCATAAGATTTTCTAGTACTAGGTCTCCTTGCCTCTAAAATGATATCTATCACTGGTTTACTGAGGGATGGTAAAGAAGAGATTAGGTAATTAGCCAGGCTGTTCGGTTCAGTGTTTGAAGCTGAGGGTGCAGAATCTGGCTATCCTGCTGAGACAAAAGGCAAGGTGTCTGCGGCAGGTGCCATGGGGCCAACCGTGACACACTGCGCAAGACGGGGTACCAGTGTTGGTGTGGCCATTCTGGTGCAATCAAAATCGTCCTTGGCTTGTCCTGTTTGATCTTTAGTAGTACTTTGGAGAGCAGAGGCAGAGGAGGAAAGGCATAAACTGATATATTTTTCCAGCTGAACGACAGAGAATCCACTTTCCAAGCTTGTTTGTGGGGAATTCTTGTGCAAAATTTGTCCAATTGATAGTTCTGGGGGGAAGGCGAACAGGTCTATATCTGGACTCCCCATTTGCTTGTCAACATCTTGAAAATCCTTGGTTCCAGTTTCCACTTGTGTGGGTCCATGAGGTTTCTACTTAGTCCGTCTGCCAGTGTATTTTGTTTTCCTGGCAGGAATTGAGCTTGTAGATTCACCTGGTAGCTCAAGGCTGTGTTCCACAATGCCATGGCTAGTCTGCAGAGGGGGTAAGAATGCATAACAGTGGTGTTGTCCGTCTTTACCATTAGTTGTCCTGGAAGAATGTGATCCTTGAAGGCTGTCCAAGCATTTTGTACAGCTACCATTTCTTTTTGATTGATATGCAGGGGGCATTTGACTTGGGTTCCATTTGCCCTGGATGCACTTCCCTGCCAGGTGAGCCCCCCCATGCATAGTCTGATGCGTCTGTTGTTAGGGTTTGGGCAGCAAGGGGTAGCGTGAATGGTAGTCCCTTGTTTTGGTGGAAGGCCTCTGCCCACCAAAGGAACTCTAGGCGTAGGCAAGGTATGATGGGAATCATTGCTTCTAGATCCTGAGAATGTTGACACCACAGGCTTTTTAGAGACTACTGTAGTTTCCTCATATGCAGTCTTGCATATGGAATTAGAAGAATGCAGGAGGCCACGAACCCAAAGGCTTGCAGTATTTGCCTTACAGATAGCAGGGTTTTTGTGGCCACTTGTTTGAAATAGGTTGTCAAATTAATCTGTTTCTCTGGCACGAGGAAAGCCATCTGGGAAGTTGTATTCAAGCTTGCTCTCAGGAATATAATTTGTTGACAGGGTACCAGGTGTGATTTCTTTCCATGTATGGTGTACCCCAGACAAGTCAGCACCCTTTGTACAAAGGCCAGATGATTTATAAGTATGTCCTGGCTTTCTGCCTGAATTAGACAATCATCCAGGTATGGGTATATTTGAATATTTCTTTGTCTGCAAAATGCAATGACCGGATCTAGGCACTTTGTGAATACCCTGGGCGCAGTAGATAAGCCAAAAGGCAGTGCAGAGAACTGATAATGCATGTAGCCTGCTTTGAAGCATAGGTATCTTCTGCAAGATTCCCTGATAGGGATGTGCAGATATGCTTCTTTTAAATTTAATGTTGCCAACCAAGCATCCTTGCCTAGCATAAGAAGCAAATGGTGAAGAGTCAGCATTTTGAATTTTGGAATCACCAAAAAGGTTTTTAAAGTAGAAAGGTCCAGGATAGGACGGCATGAATTGTCTTTTCTGGGTACCAGGAAAAGTCTTGAATAGAAACCTTGCCCCTTTTCCTCTTCTGGTACCAACTGAATGGCCATGTTTAAGAGAGAAAGTACTTGCTTTTGGGCCTCTGCCCACTGATTTGGGGGTAGATCTGGCCACCCGCTTGGTGTTGATAACATGTGGAAGTGAAATCTGTATCCTTGGGACACTATATTTAAGACCCATTTATCCTGGGTTATGAGTTTCCAGATTTTGGCCTGCAGTCCAATCTTTCCGCCTAAACGAGCATTCAGTTGAGAAGTGCTTGGACGTTTTAAAGGCAAGTCATTGAGACAGTTTTCCATACAGGGGAGCCTTACTATTCCCAGATTTGGATGCGGAAGGCCCCCACTGCTTAATCTTGTGCATACCCTACGACTAAAACCTGGGGTTTCTGCTGTGTCTGGGTTTGGATTGAGAAGATCTGGAAGGGGCCGGAAAGGACCAATTCTTAGAGGCCAATGCCTACTAAATCTTGGAGGCTGAACTTGTAAAAAAATCTTTCACGGTTTGCATAGATTTAGCTTTATCTTCCATCTTTTTAAGAACTTCCTCAGCTTTATTGCCAAACAGGCTGTCCTGATTTAAGGGAGCATCCAACAGTTTAGCTTTAACATGATCAGGCAAAGATTGCTCCTTAAGCCAAGCATACCTTCTGAGTACAGACCCACAGTGACAGCAGCCCTGCAAGAGGCTTCTAAAGAATCAAATCCACATTGCAAAGTATGTTTTCCAACCAGTTCAGCAGAATGCATTAAATCCTGTAATTCTTTATTTTCAGCACAGTCACGAATCAACATAATTTTCTGTTTAAGCAATCCAATAACATGTTGTTGATACTTTAACACGTGAAACTGACAGTTTAAAGGCCCTAATGGCCAAGGTTGCAGAAGTGTAAACCTTCTTACCCCATCTATCCAGCACCCTGGAGTCTCTATCAGAAGGAGTAGGATTTTTAGCAGTAGAAGCCTTAATGCCACTTGGTTCCCTGTGAAATAGTCTGGATTTGCAATAGGATTTTTAAAAAGGAACTTGTGAGAATCAGGGACCCTGTAATATCCATCAGGTTTTCTGGGGGCAGGAGGCAAAGAATCAGGGGCCAAACTAGATTCCAAAAAGGCATCATCAACAATGTCTAGTAGCAGAGGTATAGCTAAAGGCCTATGCTGAGGTGGGAGTAAGAAATCCCCAAGCCTCTTTTTTGAATCAGAAAAATGGTTTTCCCAGTGAAAATGCTCCCTTAAAGTGTGCAAGGTTTCACCAAAAGAAAAATCCTCTGGAGGGGAAGCAGAGGGAATAGAGTCCTCTGCATCAGAATCCTCATAAGTAGATAAGGGTAAATCCAGATCATCAGAAAAATCAGAATCCTGATCAGAGGATTCATAAACAAATTCAGTCCTATGTCTCTTAGAAGGGAGGAGGGTTGGCTTCCCCTGATTAGAGTTATAAAATCTTCAGCCATTCTTATTTGTTTTTTAGGCACATAGAGGCCTAAGCATGTGGCCTGGGCGCCAGTTTCTTAGGCATGGTTCGAGGTTTAGGCCTTAAACAAGAAGGAGGCGTCAGTTTAATATGCAAGTCCGTAGGCTTGAATACACCCTCAAAAGACGGTGCCTGCATAGCGGCTCCAGACCCATCCAAGGTAGAAACATCCGCAAGTTCCACAGTTGAAGCATCTCGTGGCATACCGGACTCCGAATGGGTCTCAGTAGAGGCCTGCGAATCAGAAGTAGTGGGTATCAGGGGCTGCGAAAGCACCCCACTGAGTACCAGCTAACTGGCTTAGAAGAAGCGTCATCGGCAGCTTTGGACCTAGGCGGCCTGTCTCGGTCTTTATCCTTGCGTTTTTTCGGAATCCCGGTAGTCTGATGGCTAACGACATTTCAGGATAATGGAACCGAGAACCAAAATATTTTGAGGCGAAAATATACCGACGACAGATAGTGCATTGATTAAATAAGGCACAAAACAGACAGCAAGGTACGTTGTGGTCAGGGCCTAGTCAAGGAATATAGTACGAATGAAAATCTTTGTGAGGTATTTGCTTTCCACAAGAAATGCAATTATTAACTTTTACTGACATCGGTAAGGAGCAAGAAAAAGTTAATTTCAGGAGTCGGCTGACCAGCACTTGCAAACTGCTTCTGCATTGGGCACCGCATGGCAAGAAAGACTGATGTAATGGCATTGGCTGCATGTTTTATACCCCTGGCGACCTGATATCATGGAAGAAGAGAGAGCAACTGACGCAGGACCCAAGACTTAGTTAATCAGGCCGACTGAGGGCTACTGCAAGCAGATAACCCAAATGTAACGACTCCAACAGTGAAACACGAAGAACATCAGAGCATCGGTTCCAAGTCTGACTTTTACTAAAGCTTGAGAGCTTCTACTGGCTCGAGGCTATACCCTATCCCATAATGCTTAGGGAAGGTTACCCAGATCTTGTTTGCAGATTACTAACATATTAGAAATTCATATATCAAAAGGCAATGTTAAACATTCTTAGCCTGTTTCTCATGAGACAAGACGGGAAACAGAATATTTTACAACCAATAAGAAATTCCTCTGGATCCTCCAGGAATGAAGGTTGGGGGAAGCAGGGTGGGACACAAGAATGAAGGTGAGATTATGGACAACAAACATGGAACGTTATGGTGAGTACATAACTTCTTAATGTTATATTGTCCCATCTCGCCTTCATTCTTGCTGGTTGGGAGTGTCCCCAGCACCCTCTTTCTTGGGTGGCTCAAGGGAATAAGCTCTTCAGAACAGTGGAACCAAAGGCAGTCCTGTTTCAGGAGGCCACGTCCACTTTGTAATGAGTGATGAAGGTATGAGCATTGACCCAAGTGGCTTCAGCACAGATTGAGTCCATATGTAGTCTGGCCTAAAAGGAGGTCGAAGTTGACATAGCTCTTGTTAAGTGGCCTCTAATCTTTCCCGGCAGTTGCTTATGCTGAGAATTATATGCATAGGTAATAGTGTCAGTAAGCCATCTAGACAAAGTAACTTTTGAAACTGGTGTGCCTTTTTTGTTATCAGAGAAGGATGAATGGCTGGTCAGACTTTCTAAACTCCTTTGTTCTATGCAAATAGAAACAAAACTGCCTGTGCACATCCAATTGGTGAAGCTTATATTTTGCCTTGTTGTCATAGTTTGGAAAGAAGACAGGCAGGTAAATGGACTGATTCAAATTGGACTCAGAACATACTTTGGGAAAAACTAAACAGGGAGGGTGTATGGATAGAGCTTGCAGCTCTGAAACCCTCCTAGCTGAAGTAATGGCTGTCAAAAAGACTGTATTCCAGGTTAGAAATTTTAATTGGCAAGATGAAGCTGGTTAGTACGGTGGGAGAATCAGTGTAGTCAGTACCAAATTGAGGTCCCAAGGAGGTAATGGTCCCCTTATTGGAGGCCTTAGTAGAAATGTACCTCTCAGGAAGGCTTTGCAAAATCTGTGAGATTATTTTTGATCCCATGTCTCATATGTGATAGTTAGATATGGCGGCTAATTGTACTCATACAGTAGCAGTTGCTGTACCTTCATTGTTTCTGCTAAGAAATCTAACATTGCAGTTACGGGGGCTGTGAAGGCGTCTTTGTGATTCTTGGAAGCCCAACAGGAAAACCTTTTCCATTTGCTAGCATACGGTTTTCTAGTTGTAGTTTTATGAGATGAAACCAGAATGTATCACACTTCAGGGGATATGTCTGGAAGCTTGGCTAAGATTGGAAGTGGAGCAACCAAGCTGTCAGTTTGAGGGTTTGAATAGAGGGATGGAGCATTTCTGACGGATGAGTCAGAAGATCTAGAACCAAGTCCAGAATACACGGCTCCTGTTGCAGATGGGGCCATAGGAAAGGAAACCAGATCTGATGAGGCCAGTACGGAGCGATGAGAATTAACCTGCAACTCAATGATTTGGCTTTCTGTAGAACTTTGGGGATTAGTAGAAATGGGGGAAAAGGATAAAGAAGTCCCGGGGGCCAATCATGAACAAGTGCGTCCCTTGGTGACTCCCCCAGAGGGAGGATTAGGGCAAGGTGCCTGCTGCATTTGGTGTTCATGGATGTGGCTAAAAGGTTGCAGCAAGGCTGGCCCCACTTGCGAAAAATTTGGCTCGCAACTTCCTGTTTAAGAGACCACTCATGAGGCATCAGAATTGCTCTGCTTAATTTGTCCACTATCACGTTGGATTTTCCCGGAATATGCATTGCAATCAGAAAAGGTTGCCCACTGCCACTATCTTTGAGCCTCTTGACACAGGGGGTAGAATCTGGTTCTGCCTTGTTTGTTGATGTACCACAATACCAACATATTGTCTGTCTGTACTGCAATCGTGCCTGGAGGAAGAGAGTCCTGAAATGCCTTCAATGCCAGAAGCACCCCTCTCATCTCTAGGACACTGATATGCAAATGGTACTCATGTTCCTGTCTAGTTCCTTGGACTGTCTTTCCTAGATAATGCCACCCCCCCCCCCCGCCCTATCTGGGAAGTGTCTGTGGTCACTGTAGCTACTGTCTGAGGGAGAGTGAATTTTTATGTTTAAGTCTGCTCCTATAAATATAATATGCTGAGATGGCAACAAGGCAGATTTTTCTAAATTTATGGTAATACCCAGTTCTGAGCATAGATGGATGGTTGTGTCTCTTGCTTTGGTTAGTAGATGCTTGGTGGTGGCAGTTAGCAGCCAGTCATCTAAGCATGGAAACTCCCAGAATCCTAGATGCCTCAGGTGAGCCATGACTACTACCATGTATTTGGTAAACACTCTGGGGGCTGTAGTGAGGGCAAAGGGCAGAGCTCTGAATTGGTAATGGCTGGTTCCCATCCAGAAGTGTAAATATCTCCTGCATCACCTGTCCATTTTTATATGGTAGTATGCATCCTGAAGATCGACTGAGCACATCCAATTGTCTTGTCCCAGAAAAGGGAGTATAGACTGCAGTGTCACCATCCTGAACTTTGCTTTTTTGACGGACTTGTTCAGTCTGCTGAGATCCAAGATGGGTCTCCAGTCCCCTGTTTTCTTTGGAACTAAAAAGAACCTTGAGAAATTCCAGGTATACAGCCTTATCCTCAGAAGGGGTGAGGGTCTTCCAGCCACCTCTCTGCTTCAGGATCTCTAGGATGTCTCAGAAAGAGACATCCTCAGAGGGAGACTGTGGGGACCCTTCTGAATCCTCTAAATCCGTATCTGAAGTGACAAGACTCTTCAGGGGAGTCTAGATGTTTCCTCTTACAAGTTCTCATCCGAGGGACCTCTCTGGAGGGGTCCTCTGGAGATTGGGAAGAGAATGACAAACCCAATGGGGCATCCTGGGGCACTGGTTCTCTATGCCTGGAGGGGGGTGGAGCAGAGCCAGACACCAGTTGTTTTGGGGGAAGTGCACCTGGATCCAAGGGTGGAGCCATCAGGGGTGACAGCACACTCATCACCTCGAAGGCACCACGACCCAGGCTCAAAGTAGTCTCTGACTCCAAAGAGCCAGGAAACTTCCCCCATACCAAGGAGTGGGCTACGAGGCCAAAGTAGGTGCGAAGCGCACCTGTGCCAATTGCCCTGAGAGGTAGAATCGGATCAGACAAGGGTCCGATCCGACTCTCCTCCCTGGACCTGATGGACCTGATGGTGGAGCGTAGGTTTACAGACCCCTCGACAGAAGATGGTACCGAAGAGGTCGGAGCAGAAGTCCAGGCTGAAAACACAGGGGTGAGTTTTGGACCTGAAGGTTCCACGACAAAGACATCCAAAATCACTTGGGTCGGAGGAGGAATAGAAGGGGCAGTAGCAGATGTTGGTTCCACTTCCTTATGGGCTGGACTTGAAAGGATCTTGGCCAGAGCAGGGGTCTGAAGCAACCTCTTGAGTACCCACTCCACGTTGTCATCTGACAGGTTCCTGGAGGATTGGGAGGACAGGGTCAAGGATTTTTCACTACCAGCCACTGACTGTAAAAGAGGTGACTGAGGAACTGAGGAGACCGGCTCCATCTATTACTCCTAGTCGGTTCCGACAAAACGGGTGGAACCAAAGCAGTAGTCTTTTCGGGCCTGAAAGCCTTCAGGGCTGAAGTCGTGTTCTTTGATCGCTTTTTTACCAGCTCAGAAGCAGGAGCAGAAGAAGAAGCTCTTTTTTGTGGATTTGTCAGATTTTGGAGACTGGGATGCTTCGCAGGAGGTCTGGTTACCTTCTAATACCTCAGTAAAAGGACCTTTGAGCAATCCCCTAACTATAAGTTTATTCTTATGTTCCTGCAGAACCCTAGAGCTAAAGCCATGGCATATGGAGCGAGAATCTTGGAGGTGTACCGCACCTAGACAATAGACACAACTAGTCTGGCCATTGGTTAGACATTTGTTGTGTACAGGAGTTACACTTCTTAAAGCCAGACTACTTCACTTATTTGACTTCCTTGGACATAGTGGAAAAACAACCAGAACAACAACACATCCAGGAAAAAAACTATATTAAAGATAATAACAATAATGCTACCAAAGGAACTGTTCAACTAATAAGCACACGACAACAACAGGTAAATACAAAGGACTGCTCTACTTTTTTTTTTTTTTTTTTTTTTTTTAACAGATACACAGGGAGAAAAGGACTAGAGGAAAGGTCTCTAACTAAAATGACAAACTCCTCTAGCCAGAGGAGACGTCTCTATGTAAAACAACGAAACCTCTAAAAGGGAAAGAAAGTAGCAAAAAAGGGAAAGCCCTCTAATTTAAATGGGCTAAAACAAAGAAAGACGAACCCTTCAACTTAAATGAGTTTGTTAGGATACATTAAAGCTTTAGAGATGGGATTGGGGGTTGTAGGCCTAACAAAAGTGACAGCCAGGCACTACAGAACGCAACAAGTGAAAACCTAGGGAATTAGCACAACTAAAACCTAAATACACTTCAGATAGCAAGATAAGTTTTTAAGTCAAATATTATGAAATGATGGAATACAATGTGAAAAAAGAATTTAATTTTGCCCGAGTCTAGTGAGATGCACCCAATCTAGTTTGGCGGCAAACAAGATCTGGATAACCTTCTCTAGGCATTATGGGATAGGGTATAGCCTCAAGCCAGTGGAAGCTCTTGAGCTTTAGTAAAAGGCAGAGTCAGAACCGATGTTCTGTTCCGAACCCAACCAACAAGAATGGAGGCAAGATGGGACAACATATCATTGGTTAAGAATAGGCATAAATGAAGGATTAGGTCTCAAAAAAATCCTGTCTTTGTGGAAAATGAGAGAAGGATGACCCACAGTGAAAAGCTTGTAACTCAAATATTCTTTTTGCAGAGGTCAGAGCAATTAGTTTTCTATGTTAAGAACCTCAAGTCAGCGTGATGAGCTGGTTCAAAAGGAGCAACAGTTAGTTTTTCTAACACAAAATTAAGGTCAAACACAAGTAAATACAAGACTCGTAAAAAAACGTATAAAAAAACAGAAAAAGAAAAACAGTATAAACCATCAAACTAACACTATTAAATAAACAAAGCGACTGGTAAGTGCTTTTGTTCAAAATGAACTTCTTCAGACCAAGTCACAATACTACATTAACCACCATTAAATAAAGTAAAAATCACATGATCAGTTAACTAAGTGCCTTAACCCTTTCCTTTTCGGAACCATTTTAAAATTCTCATTAATACCTGGAAAAACACATGCATTCAGCCTGACTTGCCAGCAATACTCCTTCCAGTCAAGGTCATCCCCAGCATCCGACCTATACTAGTTATTTTTTCTAACACAAAATTAAGATCCCATGGAGGAGCCACCTGTTTTCTAGGTGGCTATGTATGCAATATCGCTTTCAAAAACATTTTCACATGAGACTGCATTGAAAGAGGGGGACCAATGGGCATGAACTCTAAAATGGCCAAGAAATTAATCTCAATTGAGGAGCAAGGCAGGCCAAAGGACATTAACTCACACAAATAATGCTGAAACAGACAAACACTACCCCTGAGTATGTGCTTCTTCTTTTCTTGGCACCAGCTAGAAAACTTTTTTTAATTTACTAATATATGGTTTTCTTGCCTTCATTAATATCTGTGTATGCCCAGAGGAAGAAAAAATATCTAAAGAGTATTTAAAAATCTATCACACAGGCAGTCAGTTGTGGTTATTGAGAGCTGGAATGTAACAAACTCCCCTAATCACATATGAATGAATCCAGTCTATGAGGAAGCTTGTGGTAATTGCTCCTGGCCATTTCCAAAAGGAGGGAGAATCATTATTGCCTAAGCTTGACGGAGTCACTACAATTACCTTTGGGGAGTCCTGCTGAATCTTTAGAATGATCCTGGATATTAGTAGAATGGGTGGAAAAGTATGCAGGAACATTCCTGTTCAAGGAAAATAAATGCAGTTGTCTTCAGGCCTTCTTGCATAACGTTGTGGAGCAGAATTCTGCCAAACTGATTGTTGTGAGCACAGGCAAAAGATCTATGTGAGGTATGCTCATCACAGCTGGATCATATCTTGGAAGACCCTCTAATTTCATTTTCAATTGATAAGGGTCTGTCCTGGTCTTGCTCAGCTTGTCTGCCACACAATTTTTCTGTGATGGTATATTAGATAACTGTAGAGTGAAATAGTTCTAAAAAGCTCTATCCCAGGCTACCAAGCCTAGTCTGCACAGAGGGAAATATCTGACTCCTTGTTTATTTATGTACCTAAGCATTGTGGTGCTGCCTGCCTGCAAACACTTGTAGAACTCCCAGGGACTACAGATGATTGAAAGATGTGAGAGAACAACTGCCAACATATCTTTTATGTTTGTGTGTTATGGGTCGCAAACTGACTCAAAGACAGAACCCACAGAGTGAGAGTTGCTGGAGCTATGTCCGACTCGAAACCAGTCACAAGTGGCATCCCACAGGGTTCTGTCCTGGGACCACTCTTGTTCGGTATATACTTTTCCGAGGTACAGGCAAACGTGGGAGGACTATGGCTCACCAAGTTCGCAGACGACTGCAAACTGGACGCCATAATCAACTCTCCAGCTGACACAAACATCCTTCAAAATAGTCTCACAGAGACAGATAACTGGTGCCAGTGCCATGGTTTAAAGCTAAATGCCAAAAAATGTATAGTCATACCCTTTGGTAAAAAC
This sequence comes from Protopterus annectens, assembly GCF_019279795.1. Classification (NCBI taxonomy): domain Eukaryota; kingdom Metazoa; phylum Chordata; order Ceratodontiformes; family Protopteridae; genus Protopterus; species Protopterus annectens. The sequence goes on from NC_056735.1 coordinate 17,525,354, forward strand.
AATGTGCCCACAAATTACCACATAGGTGGAAACCCTTTAAGTACAGAGAAAGTTATTAGGGACCTGGGGACCCAAGTTGATAGCAACCTCTCCTTTGAAAACCACATTGCCAAAGTGGTTAGAAAGACCTTCTACATAACCCACCTCATCATGAAGGGTTTCACATCTAGATCAAGAGAGGTAATAGTGCCCCCCTTTATTCATCCCTCATCAGGCCCATCATAGAATACAATGCCGCTTTTGGGATGTACCTTACCCGACACCTGCAGCAATTAGAAAGACCCCAAAAGTATCTCACCAAGAGGATCAAGGGTCTCAAACAGATGCCATATGCTGCTCGGTTAAAAAAACTCCAGCTCTACTCAGTTGCATACCGCCTACTTCGAGGCGATCTATGCCTGACATACAAAGCTATGTCAAATCCAGAATTAATGGACATGCTCCACCTCAGTAAATCTAAATCCCTTAGAGCCACACGCTCGAAGGACTTGAACCTCAGCACAGAAATAAATAGAACTTGCTGGAGGGACAGGTTCATAACCCAGAGGCTCCATTCGCTCTGGAATAGAATTCCAGTTCATGTGAGGCAGAGCACCTCACTGAATCTCTTCAAGAAGAATCTCGATAGGTGGATGGGGAATCGTAGGTTTGTTCCAGGGATTACTCCATTGTGTCACTATTAGAGGCACAGTAAACTAAACCTTAAAAAGGGCACAGTATACTCAAATCAAGGGGTGGCGTAAGCCATACAGAATCAGGCTAGGCTTATAATTGCCCCAGGGCAGATAGCCTAGTATGAACCTATGAACCTGCCTTTTTGTTCCAAAGACTTTTCACTTTTATTCCCATATACAATATGTCTTGACAGAGTTGGAGCAGGAAGGGAAAATGGAAGAGAAACGGATGATTCTGAGACATTTGGTGTTAACATCATAAAATCCCCCTTTTCCCAAATCTGGAATTTGAAATGTCAAAAGATGTTGAAGCGGAGACCAAAGATATTTCAGGTACCGTTTCATTTTTCTCTTGTGGAATCTTGCAAAGGGAATTGTGAGTATTACAGATGCCATGAAACTCAGAATCCTGAGAAATTCCCTTGTTGAGACAAGAAATCTGAGTGAAAAACCTCAAAAAAAATCTATACACAAATTTATTTTTCCCCTGTGGAAGAAAAGCTCTTTGAACTGTGGTTCCAAGAGACACACCAGGAAAACAATACTATGAGGAGGAGTCAGACAAGACTTCTCCAAGTCCTTTTGGAATCCCAGCCTTTGTAGGAGATCCCTTACCTGAGAGATTCCAGACACACTGAAAAATACTCTGTAAAGATAAGCAAGTCTTCCAAATATAGAAAAATGTGAATACCTTGTAGTTTGCAGTAGACCATAGAGCAGCCAGACACTTTAGGAACACCCTTGGTGCAGTAAAGCAGAGAAGTAATAATGTGATCCAGACACTGGAAACCTTAAGAAGTGTCTGAAATCTGGACATACAGGAATGCAATAATATGCCTCTTTTAAATGTAAAGTCACTAGAAAACTCAGAGAATAAATGGTAACAAGTTGTGACAACATATCATTTTTGAATTTTTTGTAGGCAGTAGAAGGTAGAACTGAGAAAGCGGTAGACTGTTTGATGGTTAAGCTGAAGAAGGTGGCTGCTTCCCAGGGAAGCTGGAAGCAATCATCCGTAAAACAAGTACATTGTAAAAAAGTAACTTCTCCCCATTTTAAACACAGTAGAAAGCATTTTAAAAACTTATCTCAGTCCCAAAAAAAAAAAATAACACAACTTTTACCACACAAAAATAGTTTAATTTTAATACCTTTTTTAACACTAAAGTAAATAAAAATATTGCTCCAATTAAAATGTACAAAAGTCATGTGACAGTCACTACAACACTTTCACCAACCTACATTTAATAAGTTTTACAGAAACACAATATTTTCCTTCAGGAAAAGTGAAGTGGAATTTTTTCCCAGAAGGAAAGTTATTAACCCAGCTACAGAACAGCCCGCAGAGAAGCGCTCCCTTTAGTGGTAGGAAAGCTGGCATTTATTTAGTTCAGCTTCAACTAACAGTTTAAGAGCATGGAAGGTGGCCTGAAAGCTTTGGAAGCTGGCCAGCTGTTGTATCCTGTAGGACACAATCCATACAACTAAGGCTACCGTACCAGTGATCAAATGAAGAAAGTACAGTTGTGTACACCTACCATAAATGTAGATGTTTGAGTATCTTCACTGTTGCAGTCATGACTGTAGGGTTCTCCCCTGCCGGTAGGCAGCCCTCGGTTGGCCAGAATCCCAAAGTCTGGGTCCGGCGTTGGCTGTTCAACCATACTCCCTGACGTCAGAGCGCCAGGAGTACAAAGCTGACAGCCGACGCCATCTTCTCCAGTTTTTCTTGCCCCAGATGTCAGGAGTCCCAAAATGAAAAAGGTCCCATAACCTTTGCAAATACACCTCAGAAGAATGGTGAAAAAGGAAATACACAAAAGTAAAAATAAGAGGGGACAGGAGGGAGGGAAACCCAGACTGCAACAGTGAAGACACTTGAACATCTACATTTATGGTAGGTGTACACAACTGCACTGTGTTCATCGTGTTTCACTGTTGCAGTTATGACTGTAGGGTTGAATCCCAAAGCTGAAAGAAAGGGAGGTGGTCATAAAGAGGAAGGGGCGGCTAAAAGGCCCTGCAAGACTGCAGAGGCAAAGCCTGCCCTAGACTTAGAGCAGAGAGGTAGATTGTAGTGCTTAGAAAAAGTATGCACTGAACTCCAAGTTGCAGCTTCCAAAATGTCCTTGGTAGGAACTCCCCTGAGGAAGGCCGCAGAAATGGCAGCAGCTCTGGTGGAATGAGTCTGTATACTCCCTGGGATTTGCTTTCCATGGTGAGAATAACAAAATCTGATTCCATGAGCAATCCATTTAGAAATGGTCTGTTTTGAAATGGCTTAACCTTGGGAACTTGAAGCATAAGAAACAAAATTGTTCTGATGTCCTTGGTTCTGTTCAGGTAAAAACGTAGTTGTCTGTGTACATCCAAGGAATGTAAGATCCTTTCCCGAGTGGGGAAAAAGGTTGGCAAGTGGATAGTTTGATTTAAAGCCACTTTGGAAACCACCTTAGGCATGAAGGTAGGATTAGTCCTCAAAGATACCCTGTCTTGATGAAAAATAATATAAGGTTCCACAGCCATAAGAGCTTGTAACTCTGAAACTCTCCTGGCAGAGGTTAGGGCTAACAGGGCAGCTGTCTTCCAAGATAAAAACTTGATGTCAGAAGAGGCAGCAGGCTCAAAAGGAGGCAAGGTTAATTTTTCCAAAACATAGTTGAGATCCCAAGCAGGAATGGGAGGAGATCTAGGAGGTCTTAAGTTCTTAGCTCCTCTGAGAAACTGTCTCATGAGCTGGTGGGAAAAGATGGGAGGGTCTGTATTATAATGAGCAGAAATAGCAGAGGCATGTATCTTAATGGAAGAGAAAGAGAGACCCTTATGTAAGAGATCTGTCAAATAAAGTAAAATTAAAGTAATGTTAGGAAGAAGAGGATCAGAATCCTGAGCCTGCATCCAGGAACAAAATCTTTTCCATTTTCCTGTATAAGATTTTCTAGTGCTAGGACGTCTGGCTTCTAAAATGACAACCATAACCTGATTGGGCAGTAAAGAAGAAATCAAAGGCCCTGGATTAACCAGGCCGCCAGGCTGAGAGTTCTGACATGAGAGTGTAGAACCTGACCCTGATGTTGGGACAGAAGGTTCGGAGACTGAGGTAAAACCCAAGGGGGCTCCAGGCATAGGTTTTTTAGAGTTGGATACCAAAACTGCCGAGGCCAATTTGGAGCCAGCAAGATTATCATCTTGGGCTTGTCCTGTTTTATCTTCAATAAAACCCGTGGAAGAAGAGGAAGAGGCGGAAAGGCATATCCCGAGAGGTTCCTCCAACTGAATGACAGGGCATCCACTTTCCAAGCTTCCCTGTGGAAAGTCCTGGTGCAAAAATTCTGTAGTTGATGATTGAGATGGGATGCAAAGAGGTCTATGTGAGGACATCCACAGACTGATGTTATCATCCTGAATATTTTGGTGTCCAGCATCCACTCGTGTGGATCCGAAAGGTTTCTGCTCAGACTGTCTGCCAGGAAGTTTTGTTGCCCTGGTAGAAACTGAGCTTGAAGATCCAGATTGCAAGCTAGAGCTGTGTTCCATAGATCCATGGCTAGTCTGCAAAGGGGGTAGGAATGAGATCCCCCTTGCTTGTTTATGTACCACATAACTGTGGTGTTGTCTGTCCGTATTAGCAGTTGTCCTGGTTGTAAAAGATTCCTGAAGGCCAATAGAGCTTTCTGAACGGCTAACATTTCCTTTAAATTGATATGCAGGTGCTTCTGATCCTTTGTCCAAAGGCTCTGCAAACAATTGCCCTGAAAATGGGCTCCCCAAGCATAATCCGAGGCGTCCGTGGTTAGAATCTGAGTGGCAGGAGGCAGACGGAAAGGTTTCCCTTTGTTTAGAGCACATGCCCTGGACCACCAAAGAAATTCCTTTTGAAGGCAAGGAAGGACGGAGATCAGTATTGTCTAAACTGTGGCAATGCTGAGACCATACACTTTTTAGGTACCACTGTATTTTCCTCATGTGTAGTCTTGCATATGGTACGAGAAGGATGCAGGAGGCCATGTAACCCAAAACCTGCAGGAATTTCCTTGCAGATAGTTGAGTTAGAGTTGCCAAGGTTCTGAAAGTTGAAGCCAGCTGTAATTGTTTTTCGGATGTCAGAAATGCCATCTGGTTTGTGGTGTTTAGAAGTGCACCCAGAAAAGTTATCTGTTGTGATGGTGTCAAATTTGACTTTTTTATGTTTTCAGAGAATCCCAGGAACTTCTGTACAAATTCTAGATGCTGGAGTAAGACATCCTTGCTGTCTGCCTGAATTAGACAATCGTCCAGATAAGGGTAAATTTGAATTCCCTTGAGTCTGCAATAAGCTACTACTGGAGCCAGGCATTTGGTGAAGACCCTGGGCACAGTAGACAATCCAAAGGGCAGCGCAGAGAATTGAAAGTGCCTCGATCCGGCCTTGAACCTGAGGTATTTTCTGCGATCCTGCCTGATGGGAATGTGTAAATATGCCTCCTTTAAATCCAAAGTTACCATCCATGCATCTTTGGACAGCATTGGAAGTAGCTGCTGTAGAGTAAGCATCTTGAATTTTGGAATCTCTTGAAAGGTGTTCAAGACCGATGGATCCAGAATGGGTCTCAATGAGTTTTGCTTCCTTGGGACTAGAAAGAGCCTTGAGTAAAAACCTTTTCCCATCTCTGAAAGAGGAACCAGTTCTATGGCATTCACAGTCAAAAGAGCTTCCACCTGGTTTAAGGCCTCCGTCCAATGATGTTTTGGAAGGTCTGGCCATCCGCTTGGCCTTGGCAAGGTATGAAAATGGAATTTGTAACCTCTTAAAATCACATCCAAAACCCATTTGTCTTGGGTTATTTGAGTCCAATTTTGATAAAAAAGAGAGAGTTTTCCTCCGAGAGGGGCTTCCAGGCAAGAAGTTCCTGTAACCCAACAGAGGGAGTCATTGAGTTTGTTTCCTTTGAGATTGTAACCTGTCCTCTCCTCCCCTAGGGGTGGAAGCAGTCCACTGTCTTGGTCTATAAGCAGCTTGTGTTTGAGGCCTCCCTCTGGAGCGTCTATATCTACCCCTCTGAGGCCTGTCTGAAGTGGGAAAGGACCAATTTTTTGAAGGCCAATTCCTGCTAAATCTAGGTGACTGTACTTGCAAGGAATCTTTAACTGTTTGCGTGGATTTTGCTTTATCCTCCATCTTTTTAATCACCTCTTCAGCTTTTGATCCAAACAAAACATTATGCTGAACAGGAGCATCCAATAATTTAGCCTTTACTTGTTCAGGTAAATTTTGTTCCTTTAGCTATGCATGCCTTCTAATGACTGTGCCAGAGGCCGCAGCCCTACAAGAAGCCTCCAAGGCATCAAATCCACAGTGTAAACCATGCTTCCCAACCTGTTCAGTGGCATGCAATAAGTCATGTAATTCCTTATCATCTGCACAGGCAGAAATGGAAGTAAGCTTTTGTTTTAAGACAGACAAGAGAAATTGCTGGTATTTAAGCATATGAAACTGACAGTTTAAAGCCCTAATGGACAAAGTAGCAGAAGTGTACACCTTTTTGCCCCATCTTTCTAAGGATCGAGAATCCTTTTCAGTAGGAATGGGATTTTTGGCAGAAGCGGCCTTAACTCCCTTAGGACCCTGAGAAATGGTTTCAAGGTCAGCAGAAGAGTTCTTGTATAAAAACTGATGGGAATCAGGAACCCTGTAATACCTATCAGGCTTAACAGGAGCAGGAGGAAAAGAGTCAGGGGTTAAGTTAGCCTCCGAAAAGGCATCATCCACAATATCCAAAACAGGCGGAATAGCCAGGGGTCTATGTTGGGGAAGAAGAAGAAAATCCCTCAGTCTTTTCTTGGATTCCGAATACTCCTGTCCTTCCCAGTGGAAATGTTCCCTCATTTCATGCAAAGGTTCCCCAAAAGAGAAATCCTCAGGGGGAGAAGCTGAAGGAATGGATTCTTCAGCATCAGAATCCTCATAAGGAGGGAAAGAATATTCCTGATCAGAAGAAGAAACTGAGGAAACAGAAGCCTGATCAGAGGAATCATAATTAACATCCTGCCTTGGCCTTTTGTCTGGAGGGGGATGAGAACCCCTAATCATAGTAAGTAAATCCTCCGCCATCTTGAGTAACTGTTTCTGTGACTTGGGAGCCGGTTCAGAAGAGACCTGTGTTGAAGTCTTTGATTTAGAAGGAGTCTTTGCCTTTGTCTTTGCCTTTACTAGTAGCTGAGTAGGCCTGAAAACCCCTTCGGCAGCCAGTACCTGCACAGCAGCTCCGGACCCATCCGAAGGAGCATTGTCCGAAGGTCCTGCAACAGAAATATTTAAAGGCCTGGTTGGCTCCTCATGAGAGTCCGTTTCGGCCGTCGGTTCTGAAATGGCTGACGACAGGGGCTGCAAAAGCTCCTCACTGACGACGGCCGAACCTGAAGCTGGCTCCGCTTGTGCGCTATCAGATTTGGACCTCAGAGGCCTGTCTTTATCCTTGCGACATTTGTGAACTCTGGTAGCTGGGACCGTATCCGACGACATTTTGTAGTTAAAGCGCCTATCGAAGTAATGAAAAGCAAAATCGTACCTTCGCTTAATTGTACGTTGATTGAATCTAGCACAAAACTGACAACTAGATACGTCGTGGTCAGGGCCTAAGCAAGGAATACAGTAAGAATGAAAATCCTTATGAGGTATTTGCTTCCCACATGAAATACAATTAACTTTTTCTGACATCGGAGTGGAGCAAGAAAAAAGTTTCCCCAACAGGGTACTTAGCTTCAAGTGGAGAAGAAAGTCTTCGGACCGAAGTATATCAGAAAAATTTGTTAGGAGTAAGCCGACCAGCACTTGCGAACTGCTATCACTGCACGGCAAGAAAGACTGGAGAAGATGGCGTCGGCTGTCAGCTTTGTACTCCTGGCGCTCTGACGTCAGGGAGCATGGTTGAACAGCAGATGCCGGACCCAGACTTTGGGATTCTGGCCGACTGAGGGCTGCCTGCCGGCAGGGGAGAACCCTACAGTCATGACTGCAACAGTGAAACACGATGAACATCACTATGTTAACATTGCTGTTATAATGGTAACCATTCAAGTTATCGTGCGTCATGAAGTTGTACAACATGGAACCTGTTACACGTGTTCTTTTTTTTTTGTTACGGATTACTCTAGAGTAGAAATGTGTTTTTTGTTGCTAAACCTGCCGACCATCAAGCTCCTCCTATCAGTCAGATCCATTTGTTCCCCCTCGCTGGATATACCACAGTAAAAGCAAGAACTGGTTAGGGGAGACCATCAATCAGGCAGTTTAGTGATTTATGGCCCTGCAGGCATCCCAAGCAATGCGAGTGTATGCATTACGGCCCTAACCCCTCCTCCCATGGGTGGGGGGACAAGTAAACTGCATCAGTGAGGGCAGCCATCATGTCCTCCCTGTACAAGTGGATGCTCCTGAGCACCCACAAGGCCTACTGTGTTTGTGTCTTGGTGGCTGAACACCCTTACTTAAGCTGTACTCTGAGTTACAGCCACGCCTTTGATTGGTTGAGGCACCCCAAAGATGCAGTTAGTAAATCACCCCCTATAAAAATCGGATTTGTGGGTCACATATGGTTAAACAGCTAGGCTTATAAGGACCCTATGAATCTACAAGAAACAATAAGGAACACAGTTAAATCAAAGTGAAATGGCTGATAGTTTAAAGTGGAGTGTGTGGCAGAAAGTAAGAGGAAGGAAATCTCAATATTAATGACCTGTGTGTCAATCAAATGGTCGACTTCACTAATGTTCAAATACAAAGTAATTAAATGAGAAGTTATGTACCTACCATAACGTTCCATGTTAGTTGTCTTCTCTCGCCTTCTTTCTTGCTTGATGGGTTCGGAGCCGATCCTCGGCTCCGACTCGGCACTTGCTAAGCTCGAGAGTCACTTTTACCAGCTCGAGGCAGCCCCATATCCCATGATGCAAGGCGGTAAGTACCCAGATCTCGTTTGTTGACTATAGGCAATAACACCTAGCATAAAAAGAAAAAACTTCCCAAAGGAAGAAAGGAGGAGAGAAAAGCCTGAAGGATGGTTTTGGAAGACCAGTACTGTATGGTCTTAAGAAGCATACTTCCATGTAGAGAGAAAAGGTCTGTCCAGGCCAGGGGGAAGGAGGGAGGGTCGCAAGAAAGAAGGCGAGAGAAGACAACTAACATGGAACGTTATGGTAGGTACATAAATTCTCAATGTTAAGTTGCCAATCTCGCCTTCATTCTTGCTTGATGGGACCGCGTCCCTAGCACCTCTATCCTGGGTGGCTCAATGGAACAGACTCTTGAGAACTGTAGAGCCAAAACTGGCTCTGTCCCTGGAGGCCAAATCCAATTTGTAATGAGAAACAAAGGTATGAGGAGTGGCCCAAGTGGCTGCTGCACAAATAGTGTCTAATGGAAGTCTAGCTTGAAAAGCTGTGGAAGTGGCTAAGCTTCTGGTTGAATGCGCTTTAGGTTTCGAGCACAGCTGTTTTCCCCTGAGCTGATAAATTTCGGAGATGACCGAAGAAAGCCATCTAGATAAGGTCACTTTTGAGACAGGAAGGCCTTTTTTGTTATCAGCATAAGAAACAAAGAGTTGATCGGATTTCCTGAATTGTTTTGTTCTGTCCAAATAATATCTGAGTTGGCGGTGAACATCAAGATAATGTAACTTTTGTTCCGATCTGTTTGAGTAGTTTGGGAAAAATACAGGAAGATCAATAGCTTGATTCAAATTACTCTTTGAGGCGACCTTAGGCAAAAAGGTCGGATTAGTTCTCAATGATACTCTGTCTTTGTGGAAGACTAAATAAGGGGGGCGAACAGAAAGAGCAGATACCCTCCTAGCCGAAGTAATAGCAACCAGGAATAAAGTTTTCCATGAAAGAAATTTGAGGGAACATGAAACAGCTGGCTCGAAGGGAGAAAGAATCAAGGATGTCAGCACTAAATTTAAGTCCCATTGAGGAGGAGGACTCCTGATTGGAGGTTTCAGGAGAAAAATTCCTTTTAAGAAGGCTCTACAAAGCCTGTGGGACATAATGTTGTGATCTGTGAACCCAACATGAAAGTTCGAGATAGCAGCCAACTGAACTTAGATCGTGGAGGAAGAGGAGCCCGCGTGAAAGATTTCCACTAAGAAATCCAAAACTGCTTGTACTGGAGCAGTAAAGGGATCAATATTTTTGGCTTTTGCCCAATAAGAAAAACGTTTCCATTTGCTAGTATAAATCCTCCTGGTAGAGGATTTTAAGGAAGCTACTATGATGTCTCTAACAGGATTAGAGATCATAGGAAGCCTGGCTAAGGAAGGAAGTGGAGCAACCATGCTGTGAGGTTGAGAGAAGGGATAGACCGGTGCAGCTGACCCGATTGGTGAATCAGAAGGTCTGGCACTGGGTCCAGATACCACGGCTGCACCAAAAGGTGACTATGGAGGAACGGAAACCAAATTTGTCGAGGCCAATAGGGAGCAATGAGAATCATTTTGGCTCTCAAAACGGTGGCTTTCTGGAGTACTTGTGGAATCAGAGGAAAAGGAGGAAAGGCATAAAGAAGTCCCTGGGGCCAATCCTGGGTTAGAGCGTCTCTGGGGGGATGGCCTGGCAGTGGGAAGAGAGAGAAGAAGTCTGGGCATTTGCTGTTTTGGGGAGTAGCAAAAAGATTGCAATATGGGCGGCCCCATTCTAGAAAAATCTCCTCCACTATAGATTGTTTGAGAGACCACTCGTGAGGCATGAGAATAGTTCTGCTCAATCTGTCCGCTAAAATGTTGGTTTTCCCAGGGATATGCGTTGCTACCAGAAACCGATGAGAGGAGATCGCCCATTGCCAAAGTCTGAGAGCTTCTCGACACAAGGGGTAGGACTTGGTTCCGCCCTGTTTGTTGATATACCATACTACAGACATGTTTGTCTGTGTGGACTGCAATTGTCCCCAAGGGAAGAAAGTCGTTGAGGGCTTGCAACGTTAAAAGCACTGCTCTCATCTCTAGGACATTTATGTGCAGGTGGTATTCGAACGGTTGCCACGTCCCATGAACCATCCTGCCCTGATAATGACCCCCCCACCCGATCAGGGAGGCGTCCGGAGTGACAGTGGCTACCGGGGCTGGGGGTACAAAGGGTCTGCCTTGGTGAATCTGGGGAGAAGTAATCCACCATGAAAGGTGATTCCTGCAAATCTGTGTCACCAGTATTTGGTGACGCATCGGAAGTTGTTGGTAAGACCACTGAGTGAACAACATCCACTGAAGCAGGCGCATATAGAAGCGGGCCAGAGGAAGAAGGGTAATGGCCGCAGCCATGAGGCCCAACACCTTTAGAACCATTCTGGCTTGTACTTTCTTGCTGGCTAGGATGATCCTCACATGAGTTTGTATATCTGAGATTCTTTGATCTGTGAGGGTAGCTGACATCCGAACAGTGTTTAAGTTTGCGCCTATGAAAGTAATAGACTGGCAGGGCAATAAGGAGGATTTTTCGTAGTTGATCGAAATTCCCAATTGAGTGCAAAGATTTATTGTGTAATCCCTGGCTTGAAGAAGTTGATGCCTGGTGGTGGCTGAAAGGAGCCAGTCGTCGAGATACGGAAACACCTGGAGTCCTTGACGCCTCAGGTGAGCCGTGACCACTGCCATACATTTGGTGAACACTCTGGGGGCTGTAGTGAGACAAAAGGGCAGGGCTCTGAATTGGAAATGACTGGACCCCAGCCGAAAGCGGAGAAACCTTCTGGAGCGTCTGTGAATTTTTATGTGATAGTACGCATCCTGAAGATCTACTGAGCACATCCAGTTGTCCTTCTCTAGGAAGGGCAGAATTGACTGAAGTGTGACCATTCGGAATCTTGTCTTTCTCACAGACTTGTTGAGTCTGCTGAGATCCAATATTGGTCTCCAGTCTCCCATCTTTTTGGGGACCAAAAAGAACCTCGAGTAGATTCCGGGCTCTGAATGGTCTGTTGTAACTGGCTGAATGGCTCTTTTTTTGTAGAAGTTTTAATACTTCTAACTCTGCAATTTCGCTTAGACCGGGTGGTACATCTGGAAGGGAATTTGAGTGAGAGAAAGGACTTTCCTCGAAAGGAATATTGTAACCCTCGGATATGATCGACTGTACCCATCTGTCTTGAGTGAGGGAACGCCAGGCTTTTGGGTACAGCGATAGTCTTCCCCCGACTGCCTCCAAGGATGGACAGTCGGGCAACATCTCAGGGATGCTGAAAGGGCTTGTCAGAGAGAGGCTCTCTGCTTCCCTGGTTTTGTGGACCCCCTCTGCCTCTAGAGCGTCTGTTATTGTTACCCCCTCTGCCTCTAGGGGTAAACTGACCACGTGTATCCGGTGTGACTCCTTGGGATTTGCGGAACCACATTTTGCCACCCTTCTGTCCTTTAGGGTAAGGTCTAGAAGGGGTGGAAAAACGGACCCCATACGGCAGAAAGAGTCTTGCCGTCCTGCTCACACCTGGTCAATGTTTCCTTCACTTGAGGGCCAAACAAAGCTGACCCATCAAAGGGAGAGTTTGTGAAGGACGCCTTAAAGGGATCTGCAAAATTACAGAGCCGCATCCAGGCTTGGCGTCTAAGAGCCACACCTGTACCTGCGGCCCTACTCGCTCCATCTGCTGCATATGATATCAGTCGCATGGAGAAGTTAGCAATAGAATTAAGGGTTCCTAGCTGCGTAGCAATTTTTTCTTGAGCCCCTGCAGCTGTGGGATCCTGTACTACTTCACCTAGCTCCTTAAGGATGTCCCTTTGGAGTCTGGTGAAGTGACATAAGTAGTTCAGCAAGCGCATAGCAAAGGTCGCTGAAGAAAACATCCACTTACCATACCTATCCATGGTCCTAGAGTCCTTATTAGGAGGACGGACAGGTACGGAAGGATCTGCAAGTTCCTTCTTAGTGGCAGCCGCCACCACCATGGCATCAGCAGGGACACCTTTCGTAAGGAATTGCTTGTCCGAAGGGGCAGTAATAAATTTAGATGGCCTCCTAGGAACTGGCTCTACAGAGTCAGGAGCAGCCCAAGCCTTTCGAGCAATAACCTGCATAAGGGGGTCGAAAGGCGGAGACACCCAGGAGGTGGAGGGCCGAGATCCAAACGCCTCCAGGTATACCGACTCATCCTCAGAGGGATTATTGGAGGGCCAGTTTCCCCTCTGTTTAAGGAGTTCTAGGATGTCTGAAAAGGAGACATCCTCAGAGGGGGATCTTGGAGATCCCTCCGACTCATCTAAGTCGGTATCTGAAGTGATAGACTCGGGGGAGTCTACGTGTTTCCTCTTACAAGTCCTCTTGCGCGGAGGATCCCCTGACTGATCTGGAGAATCCTCGGAAGAGGGGTTATTCCCAGTGGGGAAACCTGAGGCGGAGGATCTCTAGGTCCGGGAGCAAGAGAGATGGCAGAGATATCGACAGGCAACGTAGAGGGAGGAGCTAAGGGAACAGACTGCTGGCTGAGTCCAGTGGCCAGCACACTCTTCATCACCTCGAAGGCTCCCCTCCCAAGGAGGTCCGAGAGAACCCGTTCCAAAGAAACCGGAACTCCAGGGCCCACCGAAAGGGAAGGCTCCGAGGCAGATGTCGGAGCCGAGCTCACCAAGGCCGAGGCTCCAAGGGGAAGAGTGGGGTCGGACAAGGGTCCGATGCCACTCACTCCCTCGGAGGAGACCAGGGAAGCCCGACCACCGAATCCCTCTAAGGAAGGTCTCGAAGAGGAGATAAGAGTAGATGCTGAGGGAGCAAAAGGGGGGGGTATCTGCCCCTCAGCCATAGCAGAAACTATTCCCGAAGACTCCAGCTCCAAACTCTGAGGTAGAGTCGAAGGAGGAACTGCAAGGGGGTGTGGACTAATAGTCGTCTGTTGAGACGGACTATGTAGCATCTGGGCCAGTGCCTGTGATTTCAATAATCTACTGACCACCCTCTCTAAATCATGGTCAGAAAGCCTGGATGACCTAGATGATCGGCTCCGATGGCTCCATTCTGAGAGGAGAGGTGAGGCCGGAGCCGAGAGTATCGGTTCCAAGGAAGGAGACCTGGACCTCTTCCTCGAAGGAACCATCGGAGCCGACGAAACCATAGATGCAGTCGGAGCCGAAGACTTTTCGGCACCGACAGAAGGTCTCGATGCATCGGCTCCGGCCGGAGCCGATACAGACATAAAGGTAAGGGTGTCGGAGCCGGTCGGCGCCGACACCGAAGCCTGAGCCACATGGTGATCGGAACCAGTCAGAGCCGACACCGATGTGACTGAACCAGTATCGGCACCGATAGCCATCGGTGCCGAAGGTTTATGCAAACCAGGATCGGCTCCAGCCGAGCGATCTCGACTCTGAAAGAGTCGGAACCGAGGCCGCAGGCTTAGACACAGAAGCCTGGGCCTTGGAAGACTTGGAAGTCTTACTCGGAGCCGACTTAGCCGGAGAGCCCTCCGGTTTAAGTAGGCCCCTTAAAATCAATTTGTTTCTCCTCTCCTGCAGGACTCTCTGGCTAAAAGAATGACAAATCGCACAGGAGTCCTGCAGGTGGAGAGGTCCCAGGCAGTATAAGCAAGAAGTGTGACCGTCTGTCAGAGACATCTTCTGACAGCACGAGTCACACTTCTTGAAGCCTGAGACCCTTTCCTTGGACATGGTTGCAGAAAACACACACAACACAGTCCCAAAGAACAAGTTATCCAAAAATAATCTAGATAACTAACCTCTCACACACACACACACACACACACACACACACCCTGACAAGGGGGGGGGGGATGGGAGGGGAGAAGGCCTGACTAAAAAAATTAAGGAGTGAGGGAATTTCTAGTCAGAAGGGACTTAATCTAAACTAAAAACGTTAAAAATTCAAGTTTTAAAGTGAAAAAGGGGCAAAAATAGTATTATCTAAAACACTTACCAGGAGCTGGCAAAAGGAGGACCTCAACAGCGAAGCGGCAAACGAGATCTGGGTACTTACCGCCTTGCATCATGGGATATGGGGCTGCCTCGAGCTGGTAAAAGTGACTCTCGAGCTTAGCAGTGCAGTGGAGCCGAGGATCGGCTCCGAACCCATCAAGCAAGAATGAAGGCGAGATTGACAACTTAACATCACTTGTTAGTGACACTCTGCTTATCAAAAAAATGAACACAAAATACGGGTCTATATCACGTAGTCAAAATTCTATAAGTTCGAACAGCATATGTTCGAACCTATATGCTCGAACTTAAACAATTTTGAACACGTAAACAAAAAACAGAAAAGAAGCCCCCCGCCTACAACCCTTTATGTTCTTTTCTGTTTTATTTATTTATTTTTTTTCTGTTTTATTTTTTACGTGTTCGAAATTCTGTACATATGGTGTTTGAACTTGCAGAATTTCGAACGCGCAAAAAAATATATCACATAGTCGAAGTATCAACTTTGAGCGTTATATGGCCAAGACCATATGTTCGAAGTTGTCATACTTAAAATACAAAAAAAAAAAAAAAACAAACAGGAACAACTTCCTGACAATTGTAAACAGGGGGCAAGCCCCCCCCTGCACCCACCACACCCCCTGCTCTGTAAATATACCAACTCCGAGACCGCACTACAATGCGGTAAAGGGAATTTTCCCTTTACTGCACTGTAGTGCGGTCTCAGAGTTGGTATATTTTAAGAGCAAGGGGGTGTGGGGGTTGCAGGGGGGCTTGCCCCCTGTTTACAATTGTCAGGAAGTTGTTCCTGTTTGTTTTTTTTTTTTTGTATTTTAAGTATGACAACTTCGAACATATGGTCTCGGCCATATAACGCTCAAAGTTGATACTTCGACTATGTGATATAGACCCACAAAATACATGAAACTTTTTTATTTTTACAGGGGTAAACCCTGTGTGTGTGTGTGTGTGTGTGTGTGTGTGTGTGTGTGTGTGTGTGTGTGTGTGTGTATATATATATATATATATATATACATGTATATATATATATATATATATATATACATATATATATATATATATACATATATATACACATATACATACATACGTCTATATGTGTGTGTGGACACACACACACCAACTCCAAGATCACACTACAGCAGGGAAAGAGTAAATTCCCACTTCCCACTGGACAATGAGCTCTTGCAAAATATACAGACACTTTGCAATCATTTATTTTTATGATCATTTATGCAACCACTCAGGATCTTCAATAACCTGAGCATTCGATGACTTAAATGAAAAATATACATGAACATACCCGCGCACGCACGCACACACACACACACACACACTATTATACATATATAAAATTAGCCTGGAAAACAGAACAGAGATGTATACTTGACAAGTAAATAAGTTAAACTTTATTTCGTTCTAGACTAATTATTTGGAATTAAACCTATAGTCTGATGTAAATGAAATATTTTGTATATAACATACATACTTTTTTATCCTTGTCTTCCAAAATAGGTTATGAAGGATACATACCAGATCCCAAGGGTTAAAAAAAATAATGCACGAGTTGTAAATGAAAAAAATCCAGACACTTGAACCTCTTATGTCACAGAATTATAGACTATTTTTAAAGGTTTTCTTAGTACTTCTTTTTAGTCAGATCATAAGTGGTAGCCTAGGTCATGAGAATGGCCCCCTCCCGGTGATGGGGAGAACAAACTAAGACATTCAAGCTTGTCTTCTTGAAAACCAATGAAGGATCTTAAAGCTCTACATTAGCATATTTTTGACTACCTAGACTTTACCATAGAAACGTTCTTATGAAATGTTTTTCACAGATGAGAAACTCCAGTTAAAATAAAAAGTTACTCAGAACGAGGCTTCAGCAACAGACCTTTCCACCAATGAATACCATCGAAAGAACTAGCATAGCTGGACAGCTGGTCCCATACTCTTAGGGAACTACCTGCTCACTCTTTTTTTTCATAAATTAAGTAAAGCAAACTTGAAAACTAGACTAAATTAACAAACATTGCTCCGAAAGGTACATCAAAGCAGAGGGGCCAGCAAAAACCTGATACACTGGAGCTGTCATGAGACTCTGTTCACAAGACCTCCACCATACGACCACCCCAAGGTGGTTCCTCATCCTCTTTTAGGCTTAATCCTCCACAGGGGTAAGTGAGAATTTCTGAATTAGTACTTCTTTTCACAGAAATTGTTTTAATCATGCAAAGCTGGCTTTCTGATTCTATATGTGCTTTCTACTTTCATCAGATCAGTTGAACTCATACCTCTCAACCTCTTAGAGGTAGAAATCTGGACAAAGCCATAAATAAAAGTGAGACAAAGGCCCAACAATAGGGACAATTTTTAAATATTGGTTTTACAAACTTAGAAAGTTGATAGAACAACAGGTTTTGCATTAGCATGAATTTTCTGATGCGTTTGAAGTCTAGACCTCAAATGTCTGTATTTATTTTCTAACTTCAATCTTTAATGATTTGCCACTAACTTGCAAGAAAAACACAATTTTATGAAAAACAGACCACAAATATGAAGCAAAAATCTGGACATTCTGCGAAAATACAGTTGAGAGGTATGGTGAACTCTATTTATTAAATTTAATAAACTTGTGTTTGTATTTACTATATGTTGAGCAGCTGCCCAATTACTTCCTAATTCTGTGTTATCTGGTGGTACCAGCAATGATTTCATAAAGGGGTAAACATGCTGTAATTCAGTCCTTGAGGTACTGAATGGATGGGAGTCATGCTGTGCTATGAACAGGAAATAAGATTTTATAACATTCTGTGCTAACTAACTCTATATGTTCTGAGTATAGCCTGAGTTTACCTGAGGACTTTGTGCAGTCACTCAAGTCTGGACATAATCTGGTGCAGCAGCTCCAACTGTTTATTACATGCAATACTGCCATCAGGGAACAGGGACCAGCATACAGACTTAGTTACATGGCTGGACACTGTCCAGTGTAGGCACTCCACCTACAGGACTGCATCGTCATCATATCTGAATTCTCTCCATCCAAAATGAAGATGGGTTTGTGGGGTCACTAACCCACCAGGGAATTAAATCTACTTTTGAAAACAGTACAATGTGAGCTGTCTCTACAGCTATTTTCAGGGGCGACTTGTACTACACCAAAAGTACAGTTTTGTACCTACCATAAATGTAGACGTTTGAGTGCTAATACAGCTGCAGTCATAACAGATGGGTTCTTCTGCCGTCAGGCGGGTCCTCGGTCGGCCGAATTCCAAAGTCTAGGTCCAGCGTCAGTTGTCGTCGCTTCTTCCCTGACGTCAGTACGACAGGGGTATAAAAGAACCAGCCGACGCCATTTTCTTCAGTTTTTCTTGCCCCAGATGTCAGGTGCCCCCAGAAGGAAGGCAATACATAAATTTGTGTAATAAAACAATGCAATATAATCAAAATACAGTAGTTGCAGGCAAATACACCATAAATGAATACCCCAATCAGGTTGTATGAGGAGGTGTTAGCCAATAGGCCTGTCCCAAGAGGGGAAGGAGGGAGGGAAATCTGGACTGCAGCTGTACTAGCACTCGAACATCTACATTTATGGTAGGTACAAAACTGTACTATGTTCATCGTGCATACAGCTGCAGTCATAACAGATGGGTAGAATCCCAAAGCTAAGAAAGGGGTGGTAGGCACTAGGTGGAACTAGGATGAGCCAGGATGCCCTGCAAGACTGCAATGGCAAAGCCTGCTCTAGTTTTGGAATATAATGGTAGGTGGTAGTGCTTGGAGAAAGTATGCACAGAACTCCAAGTGGCTGCTTCCAAAATATCTTTGGTAGGAACTCCTCTGAGGAAAGCTGCAGAGGTAGCTGTGGCCCTTGTGGAGTGAGATCTGATGCCTGCAGGTACAGTTTTACCATGAAAAGAGTAACAAAAACGTATGCAGTGGGCAATCCATTTTGAGACTGTCTGTTTTGAAATTGGCTTCCCTTGAGCTCCTATAGCATAGGACACAAAGAGCTGTTCTGATTTTCTGAAAGGCTTTGCTCTGTCCAAATAATAGCGCAGCTGTCTGTGGATGTCTAAGGAATGTAGTAGTCTCTCCCCTTTGTTTTGAGGGTTAGGGTAAAAGGTAGGTAAGTGTATAGCCTGACTCAAAGCTACCCTGGATACCACCTTTGGCATAACGGACGGGTTGGTTCGTAAGGATACTCTGTCCTGATGGAAGATGATAAAAGGCTGCACAGCCATGAGGGCTTGTAGTTCCGATACCCAACGAGCTGAGGTGATAGCCAGAAGGAAAGCTGTTTTCCAGGACAAATATTGCAAATCTGTTGAGGCAGCTGGCTCAAAAGGAGGCAAGGTCAGCTTTTCTAGAATGAAATTGAGGTCCCAAGCAGGTATTGGTTGTTTCCTTGGGGGTTTTATATTCTTAGCCCCTCTGAGAACTGTCTTAAGAGGGGGTGAGAGAATAAAGGCGGATCAGTGTTGTATTCTGCAGAAATGGCTGAGGCATGGATTTTGATGGAGGAGAATGAAATTCCACTGCTTAGCAGCTCAGCTAGATACTGTAATATTTGAGGTAAATTCAGTTTTCTAGGATTCTGGCCCTTTTTCTCATTCCAGGCACAAAACCGTTTCCATTTTGCAGAGTAAGCTGTTCTAGTAGACGGCCTTCTGGCCTCCAAAATGACATCCTGCACCTCCTTGGAGAGTAGGGTCTGTTGTGATGTTAAGGAATCTTCCATGCGGCCAAATTGAGTGTTTTCAGCTGACTGTGAAGAGTTTTGAAGCTGTGCTGAGTCAGAAGAAGAGGCATTAGAGGTAGGGTCCATGGAGGGGAATGCGTCAGGCTCCTCAGGAGTGGGTACCAGTGCTGTCTTGGCCAGTCTGGAGCAATGAGAATCATCTTTAGTCTGTCTGCTCTGGTTTTTAATAGAACTTTGGGCAGCAGAGGAAGAGGTGGAAAGGCATAAACTGTCATTGCTGTCCAACTGAATGAGAGAGCGTCCACTTTCCAGGCCTGTGGATGAAAAGTCCTTGAACAGAATTTTGTCAATTGGTGATTTTTGTGGGAGGCAAAGAGATCTTTGTCTGGCCTTCCCCCATGCTTGAATTATCTCTGTAAAAACTTGAGGATGCAACTTCCATTCGTGTGGATCTGTCATATTTCTGCTTAGGTTGTCTGCCAGCGTGTTTTCCTTGCCTGGCAAGTACTGTGCTTGAAGTTCGATTTGTAATTCCAGAGCCATGTTCCAAAGTGACATGGCTAGCCTGCATAGGGGGTATGAATGGGTTCCTCCCTGTTTGTTTATGTACCACATTACTGTGGTGTTGTCTGTCCTTATCAATAGTTGACCTGGATGCAGAAGGTCTTTGAAAGCTATAATAGCATTTATTACTGCTAGCATTTCCTTTTGATTGATGTCAAGGTGCTTTTCTTTTTGGGACCATTTGCCCTGAATGCACCGATCTGTCATGTGCGCCCCCCAGGCGTTGTCCGAGGCGTCTGTTGTGATGACTTGATTTGCTTGAGGCTTGCAGAATGGGAGACCTGTGTTTGTTTGGCATGCTTGAGCCCACCACAGAAATTCCTTTTGAAGACATGAATTAGTGGTATTATTGTTTCCAAACTGCGGCTGTGTTGAGACCATAGGTTTTCAGGTACCATTGAAGTTTCCTCATATGCAGCTTTGCACATGGGATTAGTAGGATGCAAGATGCCATGAATCCCAGAGCCTGCAGGATTTTCCTTGCAGTCAGCCTGGGGAAATTTGCTAGTTTTCTGAAGTATTGAGTTAGTTGCCCCTGCTTCTCTGGCATGAGGTAGGCCATCTGGGTGTTTGTGTCCAAGTTGGCACCCAGGAAAGTTATTTTCTGAGAGGGTATTAGCCTTGATTTCTTTTTATTGATTGTGTACCCCAGAGAATTCAACAACATTATTACAAAAGCCAGATGTTTCAGAAGTATGTGCTTGCTGTCCGCTTGGATCAGGCAGTCGTCCAAATATGGGTATATTTGTATTCCTTGAAGTCTGCAGTAGGCAATTACTGATGCCAGGCATTACGTGAATACTCTGGGCGCAGTAGATAAGCCAAAGGGCAATGCAGAGAATTGATAATGGGTTGAACCTGCAAGAAATCTGAGGTATCTTCTGCAATTTTGTCTGATTGGGACATGCAGGTATGCCTCCTTGAGGTCCAATGTTACCAGCCAAGACTCCTTGCCCAGCATGGGAAGAAGCTGCTGTAATGTGAGCATCTTGAATTTTGGTACGAGTAAAAATGTGTTTAGGATGGATAGGTCCAAAATAGGTCTCCAATCTTTTCCCTTCCTTGGTACCAGGAATAGTCTGGAATAAAAACCTTGACCTTATTCGTGAGTAGGTACCTCTTGAATAGCTTTCATGTCCATGAGATCTGAAATTTGTCTTTGTGCCCCTGCCCCTTTGATTGTGTGGCAGGTTTGGCATGCCTCTCATTTTTGGAAGGGTGTGAAAATGGAATCTGTAGCCTCTGTTTATAATGTCCAGGATCCATTTGTCTTTTGTGACAATATGCCAATTTTTTGAAAATAATGCCAGTTTTCCGCCTAAGGGTGCTGCCATTTGAGCCTTGCTTGGCATGCAAAGGGGAAAGTCATTGGGCTTGCTTTCTGAATGGCTGCGAACTATCCTCACCACCTCTTTGTGTAGGAGCTTGCCATTGTCTGCCTCTAAACGATCCTTGAGATTGCCCTCTGCCCCTCGGGCGCCTGTATCTACCTCTTTGGGGTCTGTCCGTGGCTGGAAAGGACCAATTTTTGGAAGGCCAATTTCAACTGAAACGTGGAGGTTGTACCTGTAGAAAATCTTTCACTGTTTGCATTGATTTAGCCTTTTCCTCCATTTTCTTTAATACCTCCTCAGCTTTAACTCCAAATAATACATCCTTTTGTAGAGGGGCATCTAGTAATTTAGCTTTGACATGATCTGGTAAGGTTTGCTCCTTGAGCCAGGCATGTCTACGTATGACTGATCCTGTAACAGCAGCTCTACATGAGGCCTCTAGAGCATCAAAACCACATTGCAAGGTATGTTTACCCACTTGTTCTGCACTATGCATCAAATCCTGCAACTCCTTCAAGTCTGGTTGTTCAGGTTGTGACATTTTGCTTCTCAACTGTGATAACAGAAACTGTTGGTACTTTAGCATATGGAACTAGCAGTTTAATGCCCTCATGGTTAAGGTGGCCGAGGTGTATACCTTTTTTCCCCA
Organism: Protopterus annectens; assembly: GCF_019279795.1. Classification (NCBI taxonomy): domain Eukaryota; kingdom Metazoa; phylum Chordata; order Ceratodontiformes; family Protopteridae; genus Protopterus; species Protopterus annectens. Next base: position 17,547,190 of record NC_056735.1, read on the forward strand.
CCTTTCTAAGGATCTGGAATCTCTCTTGGAAGGTAATGGATTTTTAGCAGTGGAGGCCTTAATTCCCTTGGGGCCCTGTGAGATAGTTTCTGGGTCAGCCGCATGGCTTTTGTATAAAAATTGGTGTGAGTCAGGAACCCGGTAGTACCTGTCAGGCTTGACTGGGGCTGGAGGTAAAGAATCCGGGTTAAGGCAGGCCTCCGAGTACACATCATCTAGTATGTCTAAGACAGGAGGTATAGCCAGAGGCCTGTGGTGAGGTAGCAAGAGAAAATCCCTAAGCCTTTTCTTGGAATCTGAATACTCTTGGCCTTCCCAGTGGAAGTGTTCCCATAAGGTATGCAAGGTTTCCCCAAATGAGTAATCCTCTGGGGGGGGGGGGAGACAGAGGGAATGGACTCCTCTGCATCAGAATCTTCAAAAGGGGAGTAAGAATGTTCCTGTTCATCAGAGTGCTCTGAAATAACGGAGGCCTGGTCAGAGGAGGGGGATTCTTCCTCCACTCTGGGCCTTTTGTCCGGGGGGGGGGGGTTGAGAACCCCTGATAAGAGTAATTAAATCCTCAGCCATTTTAAGCATCTGTTTTTTGGGCATGGGGCCTGGAGAAGGGCCCTGTGTAGCTTGTTTCTTAGAATGCATGGCTGCTTTAGACTTAGTGAAAGCCTTGATGGAAAAGGAAGAAGAAGGTCTGAAGACACCTTGAGAGGAGGCAGACCTGTCTACATCGATTCACCACCAAAAGTGGCTTTGGTATCTGTAGTCGGGGTGTGGGCCGAGGAGCCTGCGACCTCGGGCATAGAAGACACCGCTAATGAATTGTTGTCAGTAGGCAGGGGCTGCGTAGGCGCCTCGCTGAGAACCAGACTACCTGTAATCGGCTTTGGCGTGGTGTCGGTAGAGGCCGCGGACCTAGAGTGTCAGTCCTTATCTTTGCGTTTTTTAGACAAAATTGGAGTCTTGAGTATCCGACGACATAATATAGTTAAATTTTTTGCAAAAATAGTGCTGGATGAACTCCGCCCGACGCTTAATGGTGCGTTTGTTGAATGTAGCACAAAAACGACAGACCGAGAGGTCATGGTCTGGGCCTAAGCAAGGAATGCAGAGGGAATGAAAATCTTTATGCGGTATTTGCTTCCCACATGAAATACAATTATTAACTTTGTCTGACATCGGTCAGAGGCAAGAAAAGTTTCCCCAACGGGGTACTTAGCTTTCAAGAAGACTTCGGTTGCAAAATTTTCGTAATTTCAGGAGCTGGCCGACCGGCACTTGTGAACTGCTTCTGCTTCAGGCACCGCGCGGCAAGAAAGACTGAAGAAAATGGCGTCGGCTGGTTCTTTTATACCCCTGTCGCACTGACGTCAGGGAAGAAGCGACGACAACCGACGCCGGACCTAGACTTTGGAATTCGGCCAACCGAGGACCCGCCTGACAGCAGAAGAACCCATCTGTTATGACTGCAGCTGTATGCACGATGAACATCTGCATATGTGAATGGTTCAAGGCTTTCTGCCTCTGACTCTTGAAACCTGCAGTACAGATCCACCTGTATGTGAAACTCAGTACAGTAGCAGTTTGGCAATAAGCCCATTAAGATCAATGTATGGTGTCTATTCCAGCACTAATCAAGTCAAATACAAATACACTTCCCTATAGGCTATCACCAAGGTGTTTCACATATCCCGTCTTCTTCCTAAAAGTGATTATTCATGTTAGACAACTATTTATTACAGTTTTATATCTTTTAATCGGAGTCTTATGTTCAGTTATGATTTTACATTTTTATTTAAATGGAAATGCATTTACTTATTTATTACTTACTGATTTATTGTCTCCTTGCCTGAAGGAGTAAAGTACAGTTGTGTACCTACCATAAATGTAGATGTTCGAGTGTATTCACTGTTGCAGTCATTACTGTTGGGTTAGCCTGCTGGCAGGCTACCCGTAGTCAGCCTGAATTCCAAAGTCCTGGTCTGGCGTCGGATGCTGTCACCTCTTCCCTGACTATAGTGCGCCAAGGGTATAAAAGATGCAGTCGACGCCATTTTCTTCAGTTTTTCTTGCCCCAGATGTCAGGTGCCCCAAGAAGGGTAGGCTAAAAAATGATGCCAATAAAAAAGCATGCACTAAAATAAAACATATTCTTCATCTACAAGCAAATGCACCACATAGGTTGTATAGTAAAGAGAAGTGCAGATAAGTCCCAGCAACAAAAAGGGGGATGGTGGGTGGGTAACCTGGACTGCAACAGTGAATACACTTGAACATCTACATTTATGGCAGGTACACAACTGTACTATGTTCATCGTGTTTCACTGCTGCAGTCATTACTCTTGGGTTGAATCCCAAAGCTGAGGTTGGGTAGCTGGGCCTAAACAGAATTAAGAGTGGCTATGAGGCCCTGCAGAACTGCAGTGGCGAAGCCTGCTCTGGATTTAGAGTAAAGAGGCAAATGGTAGTGTTTTGTAAATGTGTGCACTGAAGTCCAAGTTGCGGCCTCCAAAATGTCCTTAGTTGGTACTCCTCTGAGGAAGGCTGCTGAAGTAGCTGCTGCTCTGGTTGAGTGTGGCCTGATGCCCTTAGGCACTGATTTGCCATGCTGAGAATAGCAGAAACGAATGCAGTGGGCTATCCATTTGGAAATTGTCTGCTTTGAGATTGCTTTTCATTGAGATCCTGCAGTATATGCCACTAAAAGTTACTCAAATTTACTGAAAGCTTTAGTTTTGTCCAAGTAGAAGTGTAGCGGACTGTGCATGTCCAAAGAATGTAGAAGTCTCTCCCCCTTATTCTGTGGGTTCGGATAAAATCTAGGCAAATGAATTGTTTGATTAAGAGCCACACTGGGCACTACCTTAGGCATAAATGTTGGGTTTTTCCTCAGAGAAACACTGTCTGGTTGGAAAATTATAAAAGGTTCAACCGCCATTAGTGCCTGTAACTCTGAGACTCTTCTTGCTGAAGTTATTGCTAAGAGCAGATCTATTTTCCATGATAAGAATTTGATCTCAGCTGTATTAGCTGGCTCAAACGGAGGCAGTGTGAGTTTTTCCAAGACAAAATTGAGGTCCCACGCAGGTATTGGTGCTCTTCTTGGGGGTCTTATGTTCTTGGCCCCTCTGAGGTACTGCTTTAGTAGTGGATGTGAAAAAATGGGTGGGTCCGTATTGCAATGAGCTGAAATGGCAGAGGCATGAATTTTAATCGATGAGAAGGATAGGCCTTTGTCCAATATCTCAGTTAAGCATTGTAAAATCTGAGGAATATTTGGTAAAAGCATGTCAATTCCTTGTGCCTGGTTCCAAGCACAGAATCTCTTCCACTTTTCTGCATATGATTTTCTGGTGCTGGGCCTCCTGGCCTCCAGAACAACATCCATAACTGCTTTGGAGAGAGCTGTGTTCTGAATGGTTACATTATCCGCCATGCAGCCAGATTTAAGGTGTTGAGTTGGCTGTGCAGTATCTGATTGTTCTGTTGGGTCAGTAAATGAGGACTTTGAGGCAATGTCCAGGCTGGACCTTGAGACAAGCTCTTTAGAACTGGGTACCACAGTGCTGACGTGGCCAGTCTGGGGCAATCAGGATCATTTTTGGCTTCTCTTGTCTGACCTTTAGGAGTACCTTGGGGAGGAGAGGTAGTGGAGGAAAGGCATATACGGTAAGGTTATTCCAGCTGAATGATAGAGCATCCACTTTCCATGCTAGCTTGTGATGAGACCTTTTTAGAATCTCTGTAGTTGGCAGTTGTGAGGGGAGGCAAAAAGATCTATGTCTGGGCGTCCCCATTTCCTTGTTATTATGCTGAAGATTTGTGGATCTAGTTTCCACTCATAGCATTTATAAGTGTTTGCTGTACCTGTTTCTGCCTATTTTGTGAAAAAAAAAGAAAAAAAGAAAAAATATCTGTTGTTTTTCCTGCTTTACTAGTTTAGTCCAGTTTCAGAGTTGCTGATTCCTGGGCTTTGGTTGTAGTTCCTGTGTACTGTTTCCTTGCCTTATTTGGGGGAGAGGAAGTTACCTTGCTTACCAGTGGGAGTGGGAGGCATTGAGCTGCCTTTTGTCCAGTTTTGTGAGGTTTCAGCCAGTAACTAGTAGTTTATTGGTCGTTTTGGGCCAGTTTCTAGCTTTTTCCAGCCCCCTGGTATAAAACGCTAAACGCAGCGTTTTCAGCTTGTACCTACTCAGCACAGACTCCACGTGGGCCAGCAGAGTAATCCAGGCTGCAGAGAGCTGAATAAGCGACTTTTCTTGATACTAAGTATATTTTTTGTTGCTTTCCACATCTGAATACCTAGCGACTGTATTTCGCCTGCCTTTCTGTTACATTGAAGCTGTTTTTACTGCATTTAACTTAATATTGCACTTGGAATCCTTGTTTGTTACTTTTGACTGTATTTGTAGCAAATTCTTCTGTGTAAGCTGTAGTAGCTGATTCATAGCATTTATAAGTGTTTGCTGTACCCGTTTCTGCCTATTTTGTGAAAAAAAAAGAAAAAAAGAAAAAAAAATATCTGTTGTTTTTCCTGCTTTACTAGTTTAGTCCAGTTTCAGAGTTGCTGATTCCTGGGCTTTGGTTGTAGTTCCTGTGTACTGTTTCCTTGCCTTATTTGGGGGAGAGGAAGTTACCTTGCTTACCAGTGGGAGTGGGAGGCATTGAGCTGCCTTTGTCCACTTTTCTGAGGTTTCAGCCTGTAACTAGTACTTTATTGTTCGTTTGGGCCAGTTTCTAGCTTTTCCAGCCCCTGGTATAAAACGCTGATGGCTGCGTTTTCAGCTTGTACCTACTCAGCACAGACTCCACGTGGGCCAGCAGAGTAATCCAGGCTGCAGAGAGCTGAATAAGCGACTTTTCTTGATACTAAGTATATTTTTGTTGCTTTCCACATATGAATACCTAGCGACTGTATTTCGCCTGCCATTCTGTTACATTGAAGCTGTTTTTACTGCATTTAACTTAATATTGCACTTGGAATCCTTGTTTGTTACTTTTTGACTGTATTTGTAGCAAATTCTTCTGTGTAAGCTGTAGTAGCTGATTCATAGCATTTATAAGTGTTTGCTGTACCTGTTTCTGCCTATTTTGTGAAAAAAAAGAAAAAAAGAAAAAATATCTGTTGTTTTTCCTGCTTTACTAGTTTAGTCCAGTTTCAGAGTTGCTGATTCCTGGGCTTTGGTTGTAGTTCCTGTGTACTGTTTCCTTGCCTTATTTGGGGGAGAGGAAGTTACCTTGCTTACCAGTGGGAGTGGGAGGCATTGAGCTGCCTTTTGTCCAGTTTTGTGAGGTTTCAGCCAGTAACTAGTAGTTTATTGGTCGTTTTGGGCCAGTTTCTAGCTTTTCCAGCCCCCTGGTATAAAACGCGGTAAACGCGCGTTTTCAGCTTGTACCTACTCAGCACAGACTCCACGTGGGCCAGCAGAGTAATCCAGGCTGCAGAGAGCTGAATAAGCGACTTTTCTTGATACTAAGTATATTTTTGTTGCTTTCCACATCTGAATACCTAGCGACTGTATTTCGCCTGCCTTTCTGTTACATTGAAGCTGTTTTTACTGCATTTAACTTAATATTGCACTTGGAATCCTTGTTTGTTACTTTTGACTGTATTTGTAGCAAATTCTTCTGTGTAAGCTGTAGTAGCTGATTCATAGCATTTATAAGTGTTTGCTGTACCTGTTTCTGCCTATTTTGTGAAAAAAAAAGAAAAAATATCTGTTGTTTTTCCTGCTTTACTAGTTTAGTCCAGTTTCAGAGTTGCTGATTCCTGGGCTTTGGTTGTAGTTCCTGTGTACTGTTTCCTTGCCTTATTTGGGGGAGAGGAATTTACCTTGCTTACCAGTGGGAGTGGGAGGCATTGAGCTGCCTTTTGTCCAGTTTTGTGAGGTTTCAGCCAGTAACTAGTAGTTTATTGGTCGTTTTGGGCCAGTTTCTAGCTTTTTCCAGCCCCCTGGTATAAAACGCGTTAGCGCGATTTAGCGAGGAGCTGCCACTGTTGCACACTAGGGCAGCACCGGTTAAGCAGGTTTAAACTATTCGGGCTACCTAAAGTCCACTCTTCAAATTTTCCCTTAAAACTACCTTCCTCGAACTATACTACTGATCTAATCAGCGTATCCTATAACTAAAAAGATCATCTCCACTTGACTCCAAGTAGACTATTCTCTATCTGTTAAACCTAGCACTTGCTCCTACAGTACTTATTACCTTGATACAGCACTCTTGTCATAGATAGTACCCCAAAAAGGTAACCCCCATTTCTCGGTCACCCACGTCCCCGTGAATCTTTTTTAAAGTTTTTGTCTATCCTTCTAGCATGTCGAGGGATCAGTTGCTAGTGTCCTCTCCTGCTCAGCTGGTGAACCTGGGAATACTGAGGCAATGTTACAATTGCCTCATGTACACAGACAACCCCCTCCTCCTCCAACAAAACACAAATACATGCGAGAGATGCAACTATACGGCCAAACTGGAGGCTGAGCTCTCTCAACACAGGACTGGCAAGACCAGTCAGGAGGAGAAGGTTACCACACACACTATAGACCCAGTCTCACATAGCACCATTACAACCTCAAATCAAACACAAACACACAAAGACATACTCGGAGGCTCTGATCAAAAATCTACCAAAACAGCAGAGGCCACCAAAGCAGACACCCAAACAACCACCACCTCAGAACACAACACCTGCAACACATAGACCTTACAGTCAGAGTGTCAAACAGTCACAGCCCTTAAGGCCAAACACAATGCCAGACACACTAGTCATTGGTGACTCCATAGTCAGACACACTGGCGTCCGCTCACCAGACTGAGTAAGGAGAAGGTCACAGTAAGCTGCCTGTTGGGCGCTAGAATCCGCCACATAACGCAAGCACTCAGGTCTCTCAACAGCAAGTACAAATATGACTCAGTCATTGTCCACGCTGGTGTAAACGACCTGAGACGTACCTCCTTGGACTACATGAAAAGAGACATTGAGGAGCTCTCTGATTATGTAGCCCAGGCAGGTATGACCCTGACCTTGAGCAGTATCCTACCTTCACCAAGAGTGATGCCACAATACAGAGATAAAATGATCAGCTTTAACAATTGGCTTAAACACTGGTGTCATTCAAAGGGGATCCAGTATCTGTCTGCCTGGGATGACATGCTGGACAAGCCATGCTGCTTCAAGGGCGGCTTGCACCTGTCACCCTGGGATTCGGATATTGGCAAAGGCTCTTGCCACCCCATAGTGCCTTTTTAGGCAAGGCTCAAATTCTAAACCTACCACCCTAGAACACAAAAAGGAAAAAACTAAGGGTAATGCTGCTCAATGCCAGAAGTCTAAATCTCAAAATGCACTTTTCGAGGCCCTTCTCAGTATGGAGAACATCGATGTCTGTGCTGTGACAGAAACCTGGTTCAAGGCTCCTGAGAGCACCCCAGCGCTATCAGGTTTTACCTCATATCATGCGTTCCGGCCCCAAAATCCGGACAATACCAAGAAAGGAGTGGGGGTATCCATATTCATCAAGGACACCCACACCTCAAGACTGGTGGCAATGCACGATGCATCGGAGACCATCCAGGTGCAATTAACCATAGGCAAGACTGCTCTGCAAATTGTAGCATGTTACAGGCCACCCTCACAAACTCAGGAACCTCACATGGCCTTCCTGAAAACACTTGAGGGATAAATGTATCACCAAACACCATCATACTAGGTGACTTCAATTACCCTAATATAGACTGGGAACACTACTCAAGCCCAAACACCCTAGCCCAAAAGTTCCTGGAATTCATAAACTCAAATGCCATGGAACAACTAGTCACCATCCCCACAAGAGGAGATAACATACTTGATCTCATCATCACGAACATGGGAGCACAATGTTCAACACCGGAGGTATACCCCTCACTGGTGAGATCAGATCACAAACTAATCTCGCTGGAGGTCCTCATCCCACCCCCACCTGAAATAAAAAAGACCACAGTAAAGAACTTCTCAAAAGCCGACTTCACACTTCTAAAGACTAGTGTGGTCTCCTTTAAGGCCCCTGAGCCGGCGGAAAACAGTACTCAAGCCGCTGAATCACTTACAAACACCTTCTACCAGCACCTGCAGGACTGCATGGATAAGGCAATCCCAAACAAAACAAAGACTCTTAGTACCAAAGGCAAGCGTCCAGTCTGGTGGACCCCAGCCATAAACAAACTCTACAACAAAAGGAGGAAGCTACTACAAGATAGAGCAAAATCCTTAAAAGGTAAGACACCCTTGATCACTATAAGTAAAAAACTAAGAGCTCTCATAAAATCATCCAAAGCAAATTTCGAGAGAAAAATAGCTAAAGACTCAAAAGACAATCATAAGGCCTTCTTTAGCTATGTTAGAAACCTAGGAGGAAACTCCCAGATATGCTCAGAACTAGTTCAAAATGATGTGAAGATTACTGATCCTACAGACATTGCCAACATACTGGCTGACAGGTTCAGTGCAAACTTCTCCCAAAAGGAGAGATATCTATACCAAACGATTGCAGCCCCCAAACATCTCCAGCGCCCAAGTGAGAACTGCTCTCTCCAAAGCAAAACACAGCATCCATGGGACCTGATGGTGTCCCCGGCTGTGTGCTCCACGAACTAAATGAGGAATTAAACCCACAGCTAGGACAGCTGTTTAATCAAAGTCTTACCTCTGGATACGTACCCAGGGAGTGGCGCACTGCAACTGTGGTCCCACTTCACAAAGGCGGTGCCTCCACCGACCCTGGAAATTACCGGCCCATTAGCTTGACAAGCCTTATCTGCAAAGCCATGGAGAGGATCATAATGGACCTCATAAATAAAGACATAGGGAATTTGCAGACTTTGGATCCAACCCAGTTTGGCTTTGTCAAAGGCAGATCATGCCTTTTAAACTTGGTTGACTTCTTGAAACAGTCACCAAAGCCATTGACGAGGAAAGGCAGTCCATACAGCCTACCTCGATCTGGCTAAGGCCTTCGATACAATACCCCACTCGGGTATCATTGAAAAACTCATCAGCTTAAATGTTAACCCATACATCACAAGATGGGTTGCAAACTGGCTGAGTGACAGAACCCACAGGGTCAGAGTTGCTGGCGCCATGTCAGACTCAAAGCCTGTCACAAGTGGTGTCCCACAGGGCTCAGTCCTGGGCCCACTCTTGTTTGGCATCTACTTTTCCGAAGTACAAGCAAACACAGGAGGGTTATGGCTGACAAAGTTTGCAGATGACTGCAAACTGGGCGCCATAGTAGAAAACACATCTGACACAGATATCCTTCAGAAGGGTCTCACAGAAACGGATAACTGGTGCCAGAGCCACGGCCTGAAGTTAAATGCCAAAAAATGTATAGTCATACCCTTTGGGGAAAACAAGGTTACCCCTAGCTACCAAATAGGTGGCAATCCACTGAGCACAGAAGAAGTTATCAGGGACCTGGGGACCCAGGTTGATAGTAGTCTGTCATTCGACACCCATGTAGCTAAAGTAGTTAGGAAGACCTTCTACATTGCCCACCTTATCATGAAGGGATTCTCATCTAGATCAAGGGAGGTCATAGTCTCCCTTTACTCATCACTCATCAGACCAATGATTGAGTACAATGCCCCATTCGGGATGTATCTGACCCGACACTTGCAGCAGCTGGAGAGGCCACAAAAGTTCCTCACCAAAAGGATAAAGGGTCTCAAAAATCTGTCCTATGCTGCCCGACTGAAAGAACTCCAGCTCTATTCAGTCGCACGCTTGCTCAGAGGTGACCTTTGCCTAACATACAAGGCCATGTCAAACCCAGATTTGATGAATATGCTTCACCTCAAAAATCTAGATCCATCAGAGCCACAAGGGCGGAGACTTAAACCTCGACACGGCTATTAATAGGACGTGCTGGAGGGATAGATTCATCACCCAAAGACTCCCTATGCTGTGGAACAAAATCCCGGTACATGCGAGGCAGAGCACCTCGCTGGCCTTGTTCAAGAGAAATCTTGACCAATGGATGGGAGATCGCAGATATACCCCAGGGATTACCTCAGTGTCACTGCTCGACAGAGGCACAGCAAAATAATGGGTATAGTTCCCCCTACTAAAGGGGTGGCGTAAGCCACAAAACGATGGGCTAGGCTTGTAAATGCCCTCGGGCAGTTAGCCTAGTATGAACCTATGAACCTATGAACCTATATGAGTTCTGTGCACTTTTTGCTGAGGGAAAAGCAAAATATACAGGTACGACAAATAGTTCTGTGAAAAATAAAGTTTGAAATTATGGAAAGTGAATAGAAAGACAAAGCCTCTCCAGCAGACATACTACTTTAATGCATATAATAGAACATTGCACTTTTTCTTAGGGCTAAAAGTTAATATTTTCCAAAACATACAAGCTGTTTTTTTGCCATCAAGGAAGGTAACAGAGATAATAAAAGAACATACAGCAATCAGTGTAAGAGAGAACAAAGGCTATAATGTGTGCTTTAGTATGGGTAACTTTAACTTTAAATTAGATTATGCCTGCGGGTCTACCTCTCAATTTGGGGTAGTCATTCCTATTTAGAAAGTTACATTAGTTTGCTGAAAATACACAGTTTTGTTTGTTGTAATTAACAGGGGATGTGTGTGAGTTCTGAAAATGTATTTCTTTTTTTTCTTTGAGGGTATTCATTAAAGCAAAAAGTCTTCAGAAATGTCACATAAGTTCAAATGGAAATGAGAAACAACTGTATAAAAGATCACGCGCCCAAACATAAGTGTGTGCATGTAAGACAGAAGTTGGAAATATACATTCAAAAATCTGCCACGTGTAATAAGAGAGAGCAACAGAGTTTTATCATAATGGCTGCACTATGCACAGTATTTTGTAATGTAAATGGCCTTACAGGTATGCATACTGCAAACAGCAGTGCTAGATGAGACATTTGAAAAGAAATGAGCATGTGAATTTGACAAAGGAAGGATTTCAAAATGGACATGCAGCAGGAAATCAAGGACAAGGGAAAAGAAGAGTAGTAATTCTGATTGACAGGTGCCATAATGATAAAGGAAGAAAATACAATAATGGTAGATTTGTAGTAGCAAGGGAGGAGGACCACACAAATGGTATTCCTGTGGAAGTTTGGAAGTTAGGTGGGAAGAAAATGATAAAGATCCAGAAGAGTTTGTATAATAAAAGAAGGGGAAAGCACCAACATCCTGGAAGAAAGTTGTGGTGGCTGTATTACTGAAAGAAGGCAAAGATACATCAGACCCAGTCTCATATACACCACTTTCAATTTTTAACCATGATTATACAGTATTAATGTCTATACTAACTAAAAAAATAAAGTTATACCCAAATTGACAGATATGGATTGATGTGGTTTTGTGGAAGGGAGGCAAACATTTGACACCATTAACAGAACAATGATGATCCACAGGAAAGCAGTATGTAAGAAAATACTGCTGTTGTTTTTGGGTCTTGATGCAGAGAAAGCATTTGACAGAGTAAAGTGAAGTTTTATGAGTAGGACAATGGAAGCATTTACATTCCCCAATGCAATAAACGTAATTAGGAGGATAAATGAAGGATTGGAGGCAAGAATTAAAATGGGAAGGTTCCTCTCCAATAAGTTGTGTTTGAACAGAGGAACCAGGCAGGGGTGTTCTCTTTCTCCTTTGTTTTTTGACTTGTATTTAGAGTCACTGGCAAAGAAAATAAGGGACTCAGAAATTCAAGGATATAACTGGTAAGGTAATCAAGAGAAGTTGGCGTTATTTTCAGATGATATTATTTTGAAGTCAATAAATCCAGTAAATGATATTTTGGTGTTGTGGAATATTATCAGACAGTTTCAAGTCTTTTTAGGACCTACAATTAACCATGAAAAAATAAAGGCTATGGCATAAATTATATATCCACTCAATTCGTAATTCAGCAATACTTGTATTTATGGGGGCATGATGCGATAAAGTATTTTGGAGTATAGATAAAAATGCTTCCATTATAGTTGCTAAGGAAACGTGGGAAAAAAATAAACAAAAGGTAACAGAAACAAACTGAGAAACTAGAAGCTGCTGTTTATGTACATGGGTAGAAGATAGAAAAGGTGAAAATGTCTTTAGTTCCTTTAGTTTTATATACAGGTCAGATATATTTCCATCAGCCAAAGGAAATGTGGGCAATAATAAAGAATTGAAGAAATTTATCTGGGAAAGAAAGAGTGCAGGAGTTAAGTGGGATCCACTCAATAGAACAAGGTGGTTTAGGACTACCTGATATGAAGGGATATTTTAGAGTTACACAGTTAAGGCTCATACACAACACAAGCAGAAGGCTATAACTCAACCTGCTTCAAAGTGGAAATGGATGATGAAGACATGGGTAACTTCAAGAAATAAGGACAGAGTGGGATTTTGGATGCAGATCCTTAAGTCCTTAAGGAGAATAACCACCACCATACAGAATAATATATTCATAAAGTTGCAGAAAGTATTATAAGAACTAAGACAACACAGAGAAAGGAAATTTTGCCAGCAGGAATAACAGCAAGTAGGGTACAAAAATTAGCCAAGAGGGGGTAGAGCTTACTGGAGAAACTGGCAAAGAAACCAAGGTATTGTTAGCAAAAACTTGACAGAGACAGAAAGGTAACAGAGTGGGATGAGGCCAAGAAGTTTGAAATCCAGGTTATAGCTATCCTTTTCTATCAGGGATTGATATTAAGACTATATGCAAAGGGAAAGGGATACGGCGGTCCTGAGTAAAAGATCTGCTCTGGTAGAGTTTTTAGTGGAATCTAGAACAGAAGCTGCAGTTAAAAAGGGGATAACTAGTAGGCCATATACAATATTGCATGATATTTATAACAGTCAGAGGATATTAGAAAAAACTGGTGGAAAAGCAATTTACAAGGGAACAATAGGAGGACATGTGTGTCTCCCAAGTACGCAACAAAGTTCAGAAGGTTTAGGATTTTTGCTTGGAGGTATTTGCATAGGTATTTTTATATCCCAAGCAGACTTCAAATAATTTTTCCTCATATAGACAACAATGTTAGAGGTGGGATGAAGAATAAAGTGGCAACTGGAAACAACTCTTTGGGACTGTAATGAGTTGGCAGATTTAAGAAATTCTCTGCACAGTATTTTACCAGAAATATTGGGGAACACAAGCCTGTAACTAAGGAAATTATTTTGAGATTAACACAGGATCTGAATTGCCTAGTTATGGTAAGGCCTTAAGTTTAATTCTGTTGGCTACAAAAAAATAAAAATACTAAAAATGGAATTCAAAAGCTAAACCAACTGTATATGAAGTACGTCCTTCAGCAGAACATATGACCACATTTATATCCATACTGTGCTAAGCAGACGTAAATGTGACTGGCCATTGTGCAGATGGACATTAACGGAAGCCCAATACAAAGTATAGGGAGCTTACTTAATGTCCGCATTGCTTAATGTTCTATGGACAGAACCTACCCTGAACGTTAAGAGGCACATACCTGTATTTAATATTGTAAACGAGAAAAAAGAACTGGAAGAAGGATCTTTAGAAAAGGGAAAGAGAAAATTACCTAGAAATACATCGAATTTGTGGGAACAATACATGCAGAATAATGTTCAGGAGGAGGAGTACAAATGGGGATATTAGACTGAACGTTGTTATAAAGAAAGAAAACATGTAATGTATAATGTGTGTAAATTGAAAACATATTAATAGAGAAGAAAAAAAGATGTTAACATAAGTGCCTAAGTTTAAGTGATATTTTAATAAAGGTGAATAAAAAAATTAGTGGTCAACTCCAAATATTAGCCTAAAGCAACTTTGTTACTGGATAAATATAGAAAAAGTGCTCTATAATACAACAGGAAATAGTGTAATTTCTAATTTGAGAGAAGGAATTTATATTATAAAGCTACACTGATAAATTTATTAACATGAATAAAACAAGCCCTGTACATAACATATACAGTACAGTTAAATTAGGCATGTATTAACTTGTTATATAAGAATATTTGTTTAGACTTTCCATTATATTAAATGTATTTTAAATTCAATGTTTTGTGATATTAGGTTGTATATATCTTATGAAATATGAAACATATATACAGTAATGAAAAAAATAATGTAAGTAGTCCAATAAGTGCCCCGACGGAGTAAATGCTACTCTGTGATAAAGAAAACCAATCGATAATATAAAAAAGAACAGAGGTAGCAAACAAATGACCAACTGCAGCAAAGCCAGCGTATATACCAACTGTATTGGTTTTCTTCAAAGACAAAGTCCAAGTTTAAAATAATATAAACTGTTTATTAAGACAGGTTAGCGCTTTCACCAAAGTGGCTTCTTCAGACCTATGTTTTGTATATCAAACAACAGTTCTTATATAGCGCTACAAGGCGGGAAAATCATTCAGTCTTAAAGATATATCACAACTATTACAGCTAATATAAAAAATATATACAAAATATATATATATATATATATATAACAAATAGAAACTTCATTGTTAAAACATTTAAACATTTAAAAACTCACATGACACTGGACTTGAATATGCAATATACAATAATGTGATGTTAATTTAAATCAATAATATTTAATATATTCATTAATATTTAATATATTCTCACCTATATAATTTCCTAGTCTTTAAGAAAGGTTTGACAGGGACCATACCGTTGAGGCCAGGTGGAACGTCAGATCTTAATTTTATGATCCAATTCGCCTCTCTAGTTTCAGTATAGGTCCTAATGTCACCACCTCTAGGTCCTGGTGTAATTATTTCCACTATTAAAAACTTAAACGTGTGTGTGTGCCCTTTCTCAATGACATGCCTAGCCAGGGCATTTGATTTCAAGCCTATCCTGATGTTATAGGCATGTTCCCGTATCCTATCCCTAAGTATCCTATTAGTCTTACCGATGTAGAATGCCTGTCATTCCAAACAGGATGCCAGGTAGACCACATTCGAAGTAAGGCAATTCCCATGTACTCTAAAAATATACTCTCTAGTTGTTGTTGGGTGGTATGGTCCCTGTCAAACCTTTCTTAAAGACTAGGAAATTATATAGGTGAGAATATATTAAATATTAATGAATATATTAAATATTATTGATTTAAATTAACATCACATTATTGTATATTGCATATTCAAGTCCAGTGTCATGTGAGTTTTTAAATGTTTAAATGTTTTAACAATGAAGTTTCTATTTGTTATATATATATATATTTTGTATATATTTTTTATATTAGCTGTAATAGTTGTGATATATCTTTAAGACTGAATGATTTTCCCGCCTTGTAGCGCTATATAAGAACTGTTGTTTGATATACAAAACATAGGTCTGAAGAAGCCACTTCGGTGAAAGCGCTAACCTGTCTTAATAAACAGTTTATATTATTTTAAACTTGGACTTTGTCTTTGAAGAAAACCAATACAGTTGGTATATACGCTGGCTTTGCTGCAGTTGGTCATTTGTTTGCTACCTCTGTTCTTTTTTATATATACAGTAATGTGTATATCTCAACTTTAAAGAAAAATAAAGTAATTGACAGTCAAAATAAAAATAAGACTGCACTTAGGAGACATAGTGCCTAATAAAATACATTTCAGAGTGATTTTCTTGCTGTTTTTAGCGAATTTCACTCATGCTGCCCACAGTTAAAAGGTATATGGTTCCTGAAACCAAATATGGAGCAAGATCACCCAAAAAGAGAGAAAAACATTCAAGGAACGCACAGCAAATCTTGCTCCCTAAGTGTTTCAGTACAAATGCAAGGGTTAATCAAGTTTAGTAATAACATCTGTTTTCTAAGCAAATGATCAGAGTAATTCTACCACAAGGGAGCATGCTTCACACATATGTTCTTGTTCCTGACAAGAAAAAGACTAGGAAATAAGGAACACAGGTTTGACAATGATAAACTGAACCCCTTACTCAGAAATTTATTTATTTTATTTAATATTTGTTTACTGGGAAAGTCTGACTTGGAACAAAGCCAATTTTCAGCAGAAGTCCAGAGAGAAATGCTCCAGATGCATGATGTCTTTGTAATGTGGGAGTAAACTAGAGCACAAGGAGAAAACCCACAAGGACGCAGGGAAGACATGCCGACACCACACAGAGGGCACCCCAGCCGTGAATCAAAACAGAGAACCTCTAGCTATGAGGTGACAATGCAACTGCTGTACCACTGCTCTGTCCAAAATAAGAAATAAGGGGCAGAAAACCTTTTTGTGCCAAAGAAAAAGGCAACATCACAAGAAGGACTTCAGAAATTCAAAAGCAGCTTGGTTCCACAGCACAACACAAACAGATCACAACTATGGAGATGATAATCGTATACTGATATCTGAACACAGGGAGAATGGCAAGCATGTATGCATATGTATACTAGACGTGTCCAACCTGTGGCCCGCGGGCCACATGCGGCCCTCAGGAGCTCTTCCATGTGGCCCCTGACCTCAAACTGCAACACTGATATGCGCATGCTTCAAAACATTTTTTTTGTTGTGTTTTTCATGCCCGTGACCTAGAACTCTATCAGTGTGCGCATGCACCAAAGCACCCTTCTAGTTTTGATTTTTTTTTTCACCAAAGAAGGATCTGTGTGTTCCCACAGTTATTTCGTGCCAAAGAATCAGTGTGTGTGTGTGTGTGTGTGTGTGTGTGTGTGTGTGTGTGTGTGTGTGCGTGTGCGTGTGCGTGTGTTCTCGCTGAAGAGGGACTCATGTATGGATTTGCCGCCACTGTCTTTGAAAGGGTCAGCACTTACCTGTGTTAATAGGCAAGTACGGAGGGAGTGAATGAGTGAGTACATGCATGAAAGCAGAATGTTTGTGCATGTGAAAGTAGAAGAAGAGTGTGTGTGCATGTGTGCAAGACAGAGAGAGACACATGCACAAAGAGGCTAATGATCAATCTACCTACTGATCACAAATAAGTTAGCTCACAGATGTATCATACATTAAAAGTACACTTTCATTAAATTGCAGCTTTCCTGACAGAGTGTTGTATTGAATATGAAATCATACCTCTAAACTGTATGGATTTTCGCTTATCTTCCAATTTGTGTCTTTTGCTTAAGAAATAAAATTAGTCATCCAAGCTAATGCAGTTCGAGGGAGTAAGAATGAGACAGAAGACTAGGGTCAGTGGGTCAGTAGTGGATTGACTTTGTGGGACGGTAGCATATAAAGTTGAATTCTTTTTTCTTACAAACAAAAAAGCACCCAGTACTGTTTTGTCATTGGTGGGTTCTAAGCAGTGGCAGATTGGACAACAATAAGTACAGCTTTGGTGGATCATCAATAATGGCAAATCAGGTGGGCACAATGTCATTTTTTAAATGTTGTGGGTTTTAGAGTGTATGTGTGTGTCTGTGTGTTGGGAGGGCTGCAACAGTAGATGATTATTAAAGACAGAGACTTACGGACTGTAAAGAATGTTTCTTTGTTTCAAAACCTGACACTTGGGTACTAGGCATGCCAAAAGTAGATTTTTTTAAGACATAGCTTCTTGTCATTTGCAGTGGATGGATATTTATATTTAATGGACAATGCTAGCAGTATGAGTGATGCCAAGTCTACCACTGCCAATGTCTTGTAAAGTGACCTGGAAATGGATATTGGGATGTTACTGAAAAAATACAGTAAGTGATCTTAGAAATATAGTTTAAGTAAATGAAGTGCACTTGCAATTTGCAGGCCATAATTTAATTCATTTCAGGTAGTCCAGATCCTTGTAGATTGTATCGTATTAGATTTAATTAGGAAGAGCCATCATTCCTGGGAAATAAGCAGCCCTAGTTTCAGTGAAAGCTCTATGGTTATTTGCAGGTAGGAAGTTGCAGGATGTGGAAACAATGTGTTTTATTTATTATTTTTAATCCATTTGTCATTTCAAAGCATTGTTTTCTTTGTTGGAAAAGAAGGCAGGATTGAATGAGCCATATAATGCTTAACTGACAATGATGGGATATAGAAAGATAAGTGATGTATAATGTTTGCAGCTACAGTTGTTTTAATGGTGCCTGTGATGCATAACTATTTTGGGGCCTGTGTCCCACTTTTATTTTTATCTTTCTCCAGATATCTTGCTCTAAGGTTGAGAGGTACGGTTCCATACTATATCAGAAGGTTGTATTTACCTTGGAAGACTTTTCAGCATAATTACGAGAAACAGAACCTTTTTAATAATAAGTCTTTCGGCTTTTCCCAGTTAGGGGCCGCCAGAGCGGAACTCCGGTCCGCTAATGATTGGCAGTAGAGTTTTACATGCTGGCTTGCCGGGCCTAACGCACAACCTTCAACAAAGGAACACCCATTCACACATGTCGCCACACAGAAGACGGTCTGAGAATCGAACGGGCAACGTCAAATTGTGAGGCGACAATGCTACCGCAGCACCATTTGCAAGGTTACATGACAGTTTACATTGGCAATAACCAAAGATATTAAACAGAGCCTTTTTAATATCTTTGCTTATTGCCAATATAAACTGTCATGTAACCTTGCAAATAACCTTCTTATTAAGCTACTTTAATTCTATTGGAATTGACAAGTATGCTTCATTGGTTTGGACGTAAGCACAGAGTGCTAATGTGACAGCTCAGTAAACTGTCAGTCTCTGAATAACTTCTGCACAAATTAAAATGTCTGAATGTCAAATGGCTTTAGATTGGAGGGAAGTTATACAGACCTATCAACCATCCTGAATAACTCATTTTTTTACAGAGTTTTGGGGTCCCAATAATGGGGTGCCACGATTCCAGAGTGGCACTCCATTATTTCTGATTTTTCAGATCTATTTTTAAAATGTTCGTGCTTTTGGAGGGGATGTCATGAGGTGCGTCTGTATTTGAATAGTAGGACAGGAAGATTAATCAGTCAGCATGCTGTGCGGCTGTGTATGACTAGAAGGACAGGAACTTGGAAGATTTACTTAAGAAGCCGGGAAGATGTACTTCTGCCGTTTTCAGGCAGAACAGGAGTCATGGCAGGATTACTTAACTCATGCAGAGCTGAACACAGGGCACAGGAGGATTACTTTGCAGAGCCGCCATACAGGAGGATTACTTTGCACTTTTAACTGCAGAGCTAAGTGTGTGTGTGTGTGTGTGTGTGTGTGTGTGTGTGTGTGTGTGTGTGTGTGTGTGTGTATGTATTGCAAAATACTAAATATTCATTTGGCTGAATGAGTTTTAGTAAATCACAGACTATCAAGTGTACAAAATGCTGATGACACATTGGGAAGTTGAATAGTGTTGTGAATGGTACTGCTCAACTGCTGCATATGTTTTGGGGAAAGTAGGAGGTCAAGAATGAAGAGAATTGCTAGTAAGTGTTTTTGCATAGGAAACTGCTGCTGGTGTGGTTGGTAGTGCATGCCAGCAGCGATTCTTTCTTTTGAAAGATTACTGACTTTCTCATGTTTGTGTGTGACCTGACCATGGAGTTGGCATACAAAAGTCTAGGGATTATGGGGGAAAGCCCCTACCAACATAGGAATGCAGCAGGGATTACCCCCTGCAAGAAACATGTACATATTTTTCACTTTTAGGTTTGCACTTTGGATAGTACTGGAGTTTTAGGTTATTGCCAATATTTTGTGCATGAGTGTATTTCTCTCTCTCTCTCCATATATATATATATATATATATATATATATATATATATATATATATATATATATATATTCTTATATATATTCTTATATATATATATATATATATATATATATATATATATATATATATATATATATATATATTCTTAGATATTGGTTAATGTGTATTTTTTTATTTTATTGTTTGTTGACCAACTAAATGAGCTTGTGCAAAACCCCCCTTTCAGTCATGACTCTGACTGACCCTTTAGGGCAATGATACAGGAATTACAGTTTTTAATAAAAATGTAGTTGTTAATTTATATAGTGATCTAAGTTCACAGTAACAACATCCATTTGCTTTACAGTTGTTTACGTTAAAGAAATGCAGCTGACTATAACAACTGTGGTTGTGTTTATGCAGTGGTATTGTTAAGCAAGAGACATTCCAAGGCTTTCTAGGAAACATAAAACAAGCTGTTAAGCAAGAGACATTCCAGGGCTTTCTAGGAAACATAAAACAAGCTGGTCTTTGCCATGGAAAAGAGCAAAGGTTGAAGTGACAGACAGAATACAATAACGGTGCAATGTACCATTAAAGCAATGAGTTGAGTCTATTAGCTGCTCTATTGGTTCAGGTGTGTGTGTGTGTGTGTGTGTGTGTGTGTGTGTGTGTGTGTGTGTAAGGGGCCTATGATTTGAAAACAGCCCAAAGGTAATCTTTATCACCACTGGCCAGATGCATTTTCTTTGGATGCGGTGTGGGTTTCAATGTTGTTTCAATGAATGTGAGTTTCAAGGGCAGAGAAGTTTTAATGCCAAATCTATTTTCATTGTGAGACAGTATTGCTTTGTTTAGCTGATACCTATTCCTGTTTGTGCATTTTGCTATAAAATGTAAAAATAAAATCCAAATAATCATTGTAGAAGTAAAGCAGTATGCACACATTAGTGGGACATTGGAATGGCTGCAGGGGTACTCTGGTGCCATATTTTGGTTGTCTGTTCTTCACTTTGCATTTGAAAGTTGTTATCCCACAACTCCATTGGAGTGGGTGGGGTTATGTAATGGTGTATGCAAATTTTATGTTGATCAGCGTACAGATTTGTACCTATTTTTCATGGGCCTTGTCCAGATTTTTGATGATTCCAGTTTGAGAGGTATGAAGTTATATGTTTACTCCAGTATGTAGTATGATCTTAGAGAATTTGATTTCTTATTAATTTACCTTTTGCTGAGCAGTTGTTTGCTAATTTATTGATGGTCCTTTTGGTGATGGGAAATTGGATGGATGAGTCCATCTCTAGTATGATTTTTTTTTCAGATATATTTACTTCCAGACAATTTCATTCAGTGAGTGTGTGTCATGTGATTACTGAGGTTGCCTATTTTAGAAGTAAGGGCTCCTTTTCTGAGTGTGTGTGTGCGCGTGTGTGTGTGTGTATGTGTGAGAGAGATTTAATATGCATACTGAATATATTTTTGCAAATGGAATTTAGTTAAATAGGCTCCTCTTCTTGGGCAAGTAGACTTGAGTAACCAATATTAGATTTTAGTCATCCAGCTAGGAAAGTTTAGTACGTGGATTTTCCATCCGGTTTGATGAAAGCTATGCTACTTACTACTAAAGGAGTACATTTATGGCTATCCATCCAGTTGTTGTGTTGCTGAACTACATTGTTTGATAATAAGAGGATCTTTTTACAGAAGTTGAAGTTTTTGTGTCAAGAAACTGTCCATGCAGAGTGGCTTGTTTATGCTGCAGTGAAGGCTGTGGTCTTTGTAGTGAGCATTTTAAATATAACCAGTATTTCTGAAGTGGAGGAAGTCTCTTAAGGAAGGATCTTTCTTAGCCTGGAAAGCAAGCCAGTGATGAAATTTATAGTGAGAGACAGAGGAAAGCAAGAAGCTTTTTAGTCTGTTTGGAAAACTAAGTGAACTTAGTTCTTTGACCTTTTTTGTCAGAAATGGTTGTAGTCTTTCCTTTGGCAGGGTGTTTTGCTGAGGCACATGCCAAAAGGGGCTTTGCACTCAGTAATGCCTCTTATAAAGGAAGAATACAGGGATGCTATAACCTCCTTGTCCCTGGATGAGATACCCTTACTAATGAGGTGGGACATGTAAAAAGCTTTCCGTACAACGGAGACAACATGATGGTCAAAAGTCAGGTTTCTATTAACCTGGGTGCCCAAGCACTTCACAACTGACTACGTGCTTACAACATTGTTATTAATGTGATAATTTGTGGGGGCATCACTCTCCCCCAAAGGGGATGATGATGCATTTTTGGCATTTAGCTTGAGGCCATGTTTCTGGGACCAGTCATTTGTTTGGGTGAGACCCTCTTGTAGCTTATTTAGAATTGTTTTATTAAGCTAGTAATGTGAATTCTTTACTTTATTGCAAATTTGTTGGCTTATTTTTGTGGATTATAGTATTATAGGACTGCTAATGTTGACATTTTATGTAGTTGGACAGCTGGAGTGGTTTTCCCAGTGAGAAATTCTAGTGCTCTAGTGAATATCTGTTTGTGTAACAAAAAAAAAAAAAATATATATATATATATATATATATATATATATATATATATATATATATATATATATATATATATATATATATATATACACACACACACATATACACATACACACACACATATCTATATATATATATATATATATATATATATATATATATATATATATATATATATATATATATATATATATATATATATATATATAAACTAAGATGTTAGAGTTAACTGTTAGATTAGAGAATTAGAATTTTAAGGCTAATATTAGGCTTTTATTACATTTATTCATTGTTCGAATGCACCTACAGTACAACCAGGAAGGCAACTTTGGTCACCTGTGGCAGCGAAAGAATTAGCTATAGGATATATTTTATATGCAGCCCCAAGACAATTTTTGTTCACTCAATGCGGCACCGGCAAGCCAAAAGGTTGGACACCCCTGATGTATACTATAGCATACATGTAGTCAGCTACTGGGGTAGCAAACAAAATAAAATATTACTTCAAAATGTATATAGTTTTTAATTGTCTTATTCATTTCCTCCCCAGATAGGGATGCCATCCCAATGTAACTGCTTTTGAAAGTCATGAGACATGTTAAATGGAGGCAGGTGCCAACAACCAAAACAATAATTAGAATTTTCATTAGTTCTTTCAAAAGTTCAGCGTTTTCTCTGCTTGGGGGAAAGGGAATATCTCACCAGTGTCAATGACTTAAATGCTTTTGTAGAGTGGAAGTGGACAGCCAGCAAAAATACTGAAAAAGTGGAGGGTGATACTGTATGCGGTAGATGGTAAGACTTGTAAATTTGAGACACAGCCATTTTACTGGTGGCAGGTCTATTGGTAGATGACTGAATTCCTACTGAATATTGCACTTTTTATGATTACATAGTGGCGTTGCCACAGAGGTGCCAACTGGATGGATTTATGTTCATTAGTTATGCTTTATTTTTTCCTGAGCAACCTGTCTTATCCACGAGTGTTGCAGGAGCCTACAGCACATTTTTACTCCTGTGTAGAGGTAAAGTAAAAGGGACGTAGAACAGGCACTGCAGCACACTAGCTCCATTCTTTTTTTTCGTTAACTGTCAAAGTTTTTCTTTAATACAACGTAAGGTAAGTGAATTATTCTACTATAATTGGCTCCATGCATCCCATACAGATGTGGATAAAAGTTTTATTTATCCATCTGTATTTGTGACAAATAATTATTTAAGCATTTCTTTCTACTCTCATTCTCTCTCTCGTTTAATAGAAAAATAGTTTGCAAAATCTATTTTATTTCTGACTGAACATTTCTTGATACTCCTTTTTTATAGTAAATAAACAGCACGTACAAACTGCTTTGTTGCAAGTGCTTCTGGCTAGGTACCTTTATTACCTCTGAAGCCTATAGTGCCTTTTGTATACACTGAGTGAGCATCAGTAGTTCCTTATGGCTTCCATATATTTTTTAACCTGACTTCTTTAACTACGAGTTTTGTCAATTAGTTTTAGGCAGGATCAGAAAGTGCAACATGCAAGTAATAAAACGGCACTAACATTGTTAATCTAGAATAAACACTTTCCAAGATGGCTGCACACTGATCAACAGCTTAACTTCATCTCTCCCAGTGTGAAAAATTAAAGTGAAACACAAGGGCTAGGAATTCTGTCAATTTCAGTAAATTCATTTCCTGGCCAATAAGTGCACTGGCTGGATGCCAGCAAAGAAGAAACTATGACAGCCTGAAAGAAAATCAACTAGAAAAGGTAAAGAGAAAAATCTGAGAAGAATCCTGCAGCTGTTTAGCAAAAATTAATTCAACCTCCAGCTTTGGTGCAAGACGTGGCTTCCAGTAATCTATAAGAAAAGATATGTCAAATGTGCTTAGAGCTGACAAAATAAATAAAACTCTTAAGGGATATATCAACTCAAATAACAAAAGGCTGGAAAAAATGGAAGAAACTTTAAACAGATAAGCAGGTGAGCTGAAAAAACTGTAAAAATCAGAGGTCAAAATTAAGAAAACCTGGCTGAATATGAGAATGCTCAAGAAGAGATGTTTCAAAAAATAGTAAAATTAGAAGACAGCGCAAGTAGAGGAAAACTAAGATTTTTCTGCTGTACAAGAAAAACTTGAAGGAACAGACTGTATTAATTTTATGGAAGCACAAATAAGCAACTGGACAGCAGGAATTGTTAAATGAAAGGGTACACTGTTCGGTATGCTCCAGACCTGGCCACGAGAAAGCAGCCAAAACCTGTTTTAGTAAAGCAAGCCAGCCTACTAGCAGAAAGATTTGATCCTGACAAAACTGGAAAAGAGCAAAATATTAAAGATTGGAGACAAATAAAAAGGAATGAACAACCTGGTCTTGGATATCTACAATGAAACTAAAAAAAAAAAAAAAAAAACAAGATATTACAACTTTAATGTAAAAAGTTAAGCACTTTCATCCTTTTAAACATCAAGACATCATCAGAACAATCTAAACAATACAAAAACCACTTTAAATAATCCTGCCAAAGCAAACACACCACCTGAAGCAACCAATCATATTCAAACATATTAATCCAACATGAAAAAAACAGTAATAGTTATGTTTTAAAAACACTAAAATCAAGCCTAAGAAATTATCACAAATATCCGTTATAAAACATTAGCTGTCCTCTTCAATTCACTAAAAATAGAGATACTGTCATTAATACCTGGAAACATAGTAGCATTCAAATAAAGCTGCCAGTACATTTCATGTTGTAATAAAGTGTTTTTCCAGTCACCAGTAAAATTGGCAGCCGAAACCTGCTTCAATACAAAAAAACTTGAATTTAACAGAGCCCTTACATACTAAAGAATGTCTTGCAAGAGCGCTTTTATTATCAGCCTTTTGCATGCTGTACAATGTTGGTAAATTCTACAATTAAGACCATTGTTGATTTTACCAACATAAAATGCCTGGCACTGGACACAAAAGGCAAGGAAAACTACTCTTTCTGACTAACAAAAAAACTTGTCCCCCTTGGCCCTTTGTTTAATTTTATCATACAACCTTTACTCCTTTTGTGATTCGCTTCTTGGAACATTTCTTCAAGAAATGCAAGGGGATAACCTCTATTTAGCAACATTGATAGCAATCCATTACTGTGTGTGCCCCTAAGTCCCTGACTATTGGGTCAACTCCAAGGGGTCTGTTGTCAATATGATAGTTACCAGGGATGGATGACTCCACAAAGGATACTATTATGCATTTCTTGGCATTTAGTTTTAGTCCATGACTCTGACACCAGTTGTTTGTCTGCGTCAGCCCCTCCTGGAGAACATTTGTGTCAGTGTGAGATTCAATGACAGCTCCTAATTTGCAATCTGCAAATTTGGTCAGCCAGAGACCACTCCATTGACCTTGACTTCTGAGAAGTAAATGCCAAAAAGGAGCGGTCCAAGGACTGATCACTGAGGAATTTCACTTGTGACAGTCCTCTTTGTAGACGTGGACACCTAATTCTATCTTCCCGCATCATGTCTGTGAGCCAGTTGGCTATCCACTGGGTGACATACAGATTTGTACATAACATCTTGAGTTTGTCAAAAATGCTCGAGTGGGGTATTGTGTCAAATGCCTTAGCCAGGTCAAGGTAGGCAGTGTGAATGATTCTGACCTCATCCATTGCTTTGATGACCTTCTCAAAGAATTCCACCAGGTTAAGTAGGCATGATCTGCCCTTTATAAAGACAAACTGGGTTGGGTCCAGTGTCTGGAGGTTTACTATACCTCTGTTGATCATCTCCATAATAATTACTTCCATGGCTTTACATATAAGGCTTTTGAGACTTATGGATCTGTAATTTCCAGGGTCTGTAGATGGCCCACCTTTGTGCAGAGGGTTGACTGTTGCCTTTCTCCATTCATGAGGCACAAAGTCCATTTGAAGGCTACAGTTAAATAGTAATTCCACAGGCCGATAGGTCATGTTTCATGCTATTTATAAGGCATCCTGGGATATTGTCTGGGCCCACTGATGCAGTGTTCTTGGTCTTAGAGACAGCATTAAGGACCTGTTCCCTAGTGATAGTAGGGGGAGTTATATTTGATGATATTTCCTGAGGGAACGTTGAGGGGAGAGAGGAGTAAAGTTGGAGTTGCATTTACAGCCAGGAAGTTTGCTATATCTTCTCGCTTAGTATAGGTGGCTCCATTTACAATGAGCTCAGCACACAATTGTGTACTGCCTTTGAGGTTGCAGACACAGCTAAAGAATGCTTTGTGATTGTCCTTGGCCCAGGAGGCCAAACTTATGTCAAATTTGGCTTTGGTAGACTTTATTTGTCCTCCGAATTGTTTTAGTTTAACGAGAGTGCTTTTATCCTGCTGGATGCTGGATCTCCTAATTTCTGCCATGATTTTCTTCCTCCTGTTATACATTTGATTGATTTTGTGATTCCACCAGGTTGGCTTGTTTTTTGAGTTAGTTCTGTACTTCTTTCTGGTGGGTACAGCTGCCTCTATGCAGCTATTAACGTGCTTGTACAGGATATTTGTGAACAGTTCTGCATAGGCAGAAGTGTTCTCAGGGTTTATAGGGGCTTGAAATTTTACCAGGTTCTCACTTAATAGCAGGAGGTTAGCCTTAGAATAGTTTCTGAATATTCCCAGTTTAGTTGGGGGCCAGGTTTTATTTTTACTTCAAAGGAGACAATTTTGGGGTCTAACCACCTTACCAGGGAATCCATTACAGTAGGGGGTGTGCAGCCCTCTCCCATATTAGTGAGGACCAGATCCAGTATGGTTGCATCCTTAGTAGGTGTACCGACTATCTGGTCCAGGGAGTTTGTGTTTGATGTCACACAGCATTCTCAGTCAACAGTGGGGTAATTAAAGTCTCCCATGAATATGGTATTGGGTTGGATGCTTAGTGTTTCTATGGTTAGTGTTTCTAACATGTTTAAATACATGGTATGGGTTTCCTGGGTCACAGAGGGGGACCTATAGCTTGCAAGGAAGTGGTACTGGATTTTACCTATGGAGATTTGAACATGGAGCAGCTCAAGTACATTCTCCTGTTTGACCAGCCTTGAAGTATATTTATTTCTGATGTAAATAGAGACACCTCCACCTTTAGTCCCTGCCTGTGAAGTAGCTGGTCTAAATGTGTGGAAGGCATTATAACCCTGCACTGGTGTGCTGTCCATGGCTTTAAACCATGTCTCTAAGACCGCAAAGGCATCAGCATTCTCTAGGGTAAAGACAGCTACGAGGGAGTGCAGTTTTTTGTTTAGGCTCCTAGCATTGAGCAGTAATACCTTTAGATTTTCTTGGTTTTGATTTGCTATGTTGGAAGTACTTTCAGTTTGGCATTGCCTAAAAAAGGCACTATGGGGGAAGACAATGTTTTAGCTAATATTTGAAAGCCAAGAAGGGAGAGGTGCAGCCCATCCCTGGCAAAGCAGTGTGGTCTGTTGACCATCTCCTTCCATGCTGACAAATACTGCACCACCTTAGAATGACAGCAGAAACTAAGCCAATTACTAAAGCCAATCATCTTTTGTTCATATTGTGGCATCATCCTTGGAGAAGGTAAAATGCTGCTCAATGCTAGGCTCCTACCAGCCTGAGACACATATTCCAAAAGCTCTAGGATGTCTTTCTTCATATAGTCTACGGAGGTACGTCTCAGGTCATTTACTCCCAACATGGACTATGACAGAGTCATATTGGTAATTGTGATCCAATGACCTGAGTGCATGTGTAATGTGGCAGATCCTAGCCCCTGATAAGCAACTGACAGTAACTTTCTCCTTACTCAACCTGGTGAGAGGGACATCAGTGTGTCTCACAATAGAGTCTCCAATGACTAAAATGTAGAATTGTGTGGTGACTTGCCTTTTGGGCTTAGAAGAAGAAGCTCCAGGAGATGTAGCTCTATGTGTTGATGTGGGTGCTGTTTTTAAAGAGTGCGTTCGAGGCTGCTGAGAGTATTTCTATTTGAACTTTGTCTAGGAGGTCTTTTTGGTTTAGGAAGGTTACGTGCAAGTGCCTCAGTATATGTGGGTCTATATGTCTGATATGAATTGTGCGTGATGGGTGCAGCATGTGTACTACTGACAATCCTATTGATATTAGGAGTACTTTTATGTGAGAGCTTTGCCTCCAGTGACATTGTGTAACCACATCTCTCACATACCATATCCATTTGAGAATTAACTGGTTGTCAGTAAACATGAGGCAATTTCTACATTGCCTCAGGATGCCCATATCCACCAAGCTGGTAACAGAGACAGTAGGAAAGTTCATATCCATGGAAACAGACCCTTTTTATTGATTTAGACTGTTGGAATGAGAATGTCAATCACTGTCAGGAGTATCCGATTTGCAACTATATGGACAGTGCTTGCCACTGCAAAATTGTTGTCCTGTGAGCAACTAGGTATTGGAGAAATTTCACTTGTGCTTTTACAGGAAGAATGTCACTCAAGGTGTCTATGAGTTTGTACGGAGCACTGTAAACACTTGAGGGGAAACCAATATGTATACCTGAAAATTTAACAAATTATTTAGGCAGATATTCTGAAGTTAAAAAGAAATCAAGCAGTACTTACTGAAAACAAAGAATTAGCTTGTCAAGAATGATGAAAAGAGGGGAGACGCATGAATGGCTATTGCCTGGCTACTACTAATGCTGGTCTTACCACAGCTTCACTCTGTTGGGATACAATACTCCTTTGCTTCTTCTCTCACCAGAAGCGAAATGTTAGCACCAATCTCAAGAAGAGAATCAGGCCACAGCCTGTTTGGTGATCCACAGTCTTGTCCCAGATGATGCAAGGGTCTGTAGGCTTGTAGCGTTTTCTGGTAGATTCCTCAAATAGCAACCAGACAAATCAGGTACGTTAAGCACAGACCGTCACTCTCCAACCAGAGAGAGTCAGGAATCAATGCACTCTGCTCCTACTCTCACACCAAGATCAGAATGTTGTTGTGTCTTTCGGCTTTTCCCGGTTAGGGGTCACCACAGCGGAACTCCGGTCTGCTAATGATTGGCAGTTGATTTTTACATGCCGAGTTACCAGCCCTGATGCACAACCTCCAACGAAGGTACGCCCATTCACGCATGTCTCCATGCAGAAGACGCTCTAGCTGAGAATCGAACTGGACAGCATCTTACTGTGAGGCGACAACGCTATAAGCACATATTCCAAGCTGTCACCTATAAAGCAGTTATTAGGCTTTCTGGTGATGAGCAGTCTCCGGGAAATAATGTCACTGTACTCCTCCTCTCATCGGGAGAGAACAGAAGCACTAATCCCAGGATGACTACTGAGAGGCAGAATGTGGGCTCTTCAATAACTGGTGGTCTTGCAATAGATGCTTAAAGGTAAGATGAAAAAAAGGTTTATCCTAAACACTGCAGTGTGCACTAAGCAGTTAGATATGGGTAACTTGTCTAAAAAGTTACGTTTTAGTGGAAAACCACTATTTTTAAAAGAACAGGATAGCTTCAAAGTGGCTGGGCACTTTTTGTATTCTGCTATGGAATGCAGTAGGATGTCCAATACATGTAAGTAGTTGAAGGGGAGTGATTTCACAAAATGATAACTTTGTGCTTACTCACACCAGCAAGTCAAAGCAGAGATGAAACGAGATATATGGTCAAATTAAAATAAGGGGCATGCAACTAGAAAAACAGTGGTATTTAAGAACACAATAGTAACTGGCTGGGAGGGTGGGAAAATTTTCTGTCTGACTCGGAGACAGAGCTGTGGTCTCTTTTCAAGTTTTAATATGCAGGTAAAAGCAGAATACAAATAAAACACAGTGTAAAGAAAACAAATCACAGTATACACAATAGAAAAAGACAATAAAATAATAGAGATGCAAAAAATAAAAAGCAAACTAAACTTTCCCTCACAGCAATCTGTTGCAGAGTCTGGGTGAGCCTATCCAGTAAAGCTCTGAAATGTTTTATTTTACCCCTTAAATAAAAGGTTTCGTTCCTAGCTCCACCCCCCCCCCCCCAGTTCACAGATGATTAACCTTAACTGTTCTAATTTATGTGTGACTCCTTAACTGACCCGTTCTAATTTCTGTCCGACACAAGAGACAGAGCTGTGGTTTCTTTTCAAGTTTTAATTTGCAGTTAAAAGCAGAATACAAGTAAAACACAGTAATCAAAGTATACAAATAGGAAAAAGGCAATAAAGTAATACAAATACAAAAAATAAAAAGCAAACAAACTTTTCCCTCACAGCAAACTGTTGCAGAGTCTGGGTGGGCCTTTCCAGTAATCCTTGTGGATTTTGAGGATCCCATTTTGGGATCTGTAGAAAATAATTTTTAATGTAGTTGTATTCATCTACTGTGAGAACTTCATCAAGCAATAAACCAAAAAAACCCCACTGACATTTGCATACTCGACATTCAGCTGATTCCTACTACTTTCCTCATAATAATCAGAAAATGAAATGGCTTCCATTCTACTTACATAATCTATTTTATCCATAACCACAATCCTCCCTGCCTTATCTTTCATACATCTAATTCTGTGGTTATTACTGTGGTTATTGCTGACCTCAATAAGTAGGTCCCATTCCACCTTAGAAAAGTTATTAAACCCTTTTGTGACTGATGTTTAAATAATCTCCTCAAATCATATTCACATATTTTTTTCATAAAGTGCAATACTGGGGATGGGGGATTAAAGACACTAGGCTTTCTACATACACCAAAGTCCACTTGGTTGACATTCTCATTGTTAAGCAAAATACTAAGATTTACCATTCAAGTAAACATTTTCAGATCCACAATCACGTGTGTCATGTTAACAGGCCTAGAGGGAACAAAAGTAAGTCCCCTTGCAAATATGGATGCATGATCTCGTATCAAAGTCTCTAAACTAAAACTATAGATTTTAAAGTAATTTGTCCAGCTGAAAACAATATCAGGACCACCAGTCAATAATTCCTCCCTTTCCCTCTCATCGTATGAGGGGAGTTGATGACTATTGTTGGAATCCTGGTGATGTCTCTGAAATCCCCCAGATTGCCTTTCCTTTGATTCTGTATCCACTCAGACCTCTGCAGAGCCAGAGGGTCCAAAGGGGCTTCAGGGGCTACTACAATGTCTCTCTCTGTTCAACCCCATAATAAAAATCATTGTTTTACGAGGCGCAGGGTAGGCTTTTTTGTTTTTATAATCAGACTTATCTCGCAACAATTTCTTCTCTTTCCTAAGGATTACCTCATTTAATGTCCTCTCAACTTTGTGAAATACAGAATCATAGTCCACCGTATGCCATTCAAAGGTCAGATCTTTCGATACATTCTCATCCAACACCATAATATCCAATTCCAATTGTTCCATACTTTGCTGACTGTACCGCATAAGAACTTCCATCAACTCAAATCCCTGTTTGTCAAAAAGTTTCAACAATTCATGGTGTAAATTAGATCCCTCCACCAGCCCTGAAGGATATTTCCACAATCTAAGTCCTTTGAGCACTATGCCCAGTTTGACACATTAGCAAAAACAGGAACATCCCACTTGTAATTTACTAGACTTTATTAATTTATTTTCAAATGTCTTAAGTTGTTATGCTACTGTTATACCTACATATGTATCCACTTAGGCCGGCTGCCCAAATACAAAACGGTTAAACCACCCAACCAGTCGACTACAATGCTCCAACTCAGCTAAACCATTGGTAACATGACCATTATTATTCAGCTGCTGGGAATTCAAGTGGGGCTGAAAAGCAGAAACAGGGTTTTTATCCAGTCCCATATTCCCCATCATGGAGCATGGTTCATTCATACAAACAGTTCCTGGATTAAATGAATCAAGCTTCTGATTCATTAATTGTAAAAGTTGTGTCAGTGCTCCTATTCCTGTATCCAGCCGTTCTAAAACATTGGATTACAAACGATAATCCTGCTCTGAAATCCTGTGAAAAAATAGGAGCCGACATCACCTTAAAGTTCCACAACACGGAAAAACTAAGAAAACCAAACAGAATCAACAAACTTGTAACCAAAAATGTGAAGCCGGCAAGGTGATGCGTGAGGTAGTATGGTCTCCCGTCGATAGAGATCAGGAAGACCACCAGCAACATGGAAATTGGTGAATAAATTTGAGACTGCAAAGCATCAACTGCATTTGTGAAATATGAATGTATAAGAAAAAGTAGAAATAGTGGATTTTTGTTGACTTTGTTAAACTAGGGAACTGAAATATGATTGCCTCACTTCATGTCATTAATATTTGGAAGGACACTGACGGGAGGAAAAGATGATGGAATAAGGTAACTAAGTAAAAATTTCTGTTCTTTACAGTATTATCTATGAAGCCTTTCAAAATATAAATTGCATAGTATGTTTAGTTGTTCTTAATATGGGAAAAAAATTACTAAAGTAAACATATGCCTTTTTTCATCTTCTCTTCTTTTTTGTTATTAAAAATGTAAGCATTACAGTGCAAAAAGTGAAGAAAAACTACTCAAAAGCATGTTTAAATTAACAGACAGTAATTTTGGGCTGTTGAGAGGGGGATGGGGTGCAAAAGTACACAGATCATACTACACATAGAGCTGATAAGTTTTCTCTTACTTTTATACAGGTAAATGTCTGGATTAAGACCTTTGGTTTAATCTAATAAATTTTAAGTGGAAACAAGTAAATATGAGAAAGTACAGTTTTGTACCTACCATAAATGTAGATGTTCGAAGATCCACATTGCTGCAGTCCTTACACTTGGGTAGTCCGCTGTCCTCGGTCGGCCCGAATATCAAAGTATTAGGCTGACGTCGGTCAAGGCGCTTAAGACTGACATCAGGACGTCAGGGTACAAATGCGCATGACCGACGTCATATCCTCAGTCTTTTCTTGCCCCAGATGTCAGAAGACCATAAAAAGAAAGGTCAAAACTAAAAGACAGCAAAAAACAACCAACCACCCTAGTACTAACCCTATGTACAATATATACAATATTCACAATATGTACAACCCAAACCACACAACCGCCTCTAACTACAGAGGGGAAGGAGGGAGGGTAAATTGGACTGCAGCAATGTGGATCTTCGAACATCTACATTTATGGTAGGTACAAAACTGTACTATGTTCTTCATCTCACATTGCTGCAGTCCTTACACTTGGGTAGAATCCCAAAGCAGAGGTAAGGGAGGATGGCAAAACTATAAAGCAGTAGGAGCTGCCAAAATGCCCTGTAAAATTGCAGTGGCAAAACCAGCCCTAGATTTAGAGTAAAGTGGAAGGTGGTAATGCTTAGAGAAAGTATGCACTGAACTCCAAGTAGCTGCCTCTAAAATATCTTTAGTTGCCACCCCCTTAAAAAAGCTGTAGAAGTGGCAGTAGCCCTAGTGGAATGGGGCCTAATCCCAGCTGGAATCTCCTTACCATGATGGGAGTAACAGAAAGCAATACAAAACCCAATCCACTTAGAAATAGTTTGTTTTGACACAGGCTTGCCCTGAGAACCCAAAGCAAATGAAACAAATAACTGCTGAGACTGCCTGAACCCTTTAGTTCTGCTCAAATAATATTGCAACTGCCTGTGTATATCCAAAGTGTGCAAAATCTTTTCCCCTTTATTTTGGGGGTTTGCATAAAAAGTAGGCAAATGAATAGTTTGGTTTAAAGCCACACTAGAAACCAATTTAGGCATAAAGGAAGGATTAGTACGCAAAGACACCCTATCCTTATGGAAAATTAAGAAAGGCTCAACTGCCATAAGGGCCTGTAACTCAGACACCCTTCTCGCAGAGGTAATGGCCAACAAAAAAGCAGTCTTCCATGATAAATATTTCAACTCAGCAGTAGCTGCAGGCTCAAAAGGTTGTAGAGTGAGTTTCTCCAACACAAAATTGAGATCCCAAGCAGGAGTAGGAGCTCTACGTGGGGTCTTATATTCTTTGCCCCTCTAAGGAATTGCTTAAACAAAGGATGAGAAAACAATGGTGGGTCACAGTCATAGTGAGCAGAAATTGCTTCAGCATGAACCTTAATAGAAGAGAAGGACAAACCTTTGTCCAGTAACTCAGTAAGATACTGAAGAGCCACACTTAAATTAGGCTTAGAAACATCAAATTCCTTTGCTGTACTCCAAAATAAAAATCTCTTCCATTTATCTGCGTACACTTTCCTTGTACTAGGCCTTCTGGCCTCCAAAATAACATTCAAAACCTGCTGTGGAAGCTGAGACCCTCCAGGGTTTAAAACAGAATATGCCAGGCTGTTAGGTGAAGAGAGTGAAGTTTTACATTGAGTAGATGACTGTTCTCCTGAGACAGCAGGTGTGGAATCGAAGGCAAAGGCCATGGAGGCTCACGTACCAGACTTCTCAGTAATGGGTACCAGTGCTGTCGAGGCCAATCTGGAGCTATTAAAATCATCTTTGGCTTGTCCTGTCTGACCTTCAGGAGTACCTCTGGGAGGAGAGGCAGAGGTGGAAAGGCATACACATGAAGATTGCTCCAATTGAAAGAAAGAGCATCCACTTTCCAAGCTGTGGGATGAAACCTTTTTGTGCAAAACTTTGGCAACTGGTAGTTTAGTGGAGAAGCGAACAGATCTATGTCTGGAGTTCCCCATAACACTGTCAATTTCTGAACTACATGAGGATCCAATTTCCACTCGTGGGGATCCATAATTTGTCTGCTCACCACATCTGCTAAGGAGTTCTGTGCTCCCGGCAGAAACCTTGCCTGAAGATTTAGCTGTAAACTGAGAGCCGTCTCCCACAAAATCATTGCTTGTCTGCATAGAGGATAAGAATGTGTTCCCCCTTGCTTGTTGATGTACCACATGACAGTTGTGTTGTCTGTTAGAACCAACACCTGCCCAGGAAGGAGTAAATCCTTGAAAGCTATCAATGCAAATTGGACTGCTAACATCTCCTTCAAGTTGATATGTAGATGTTGAAGTCTGGCAGGCCACGTGTCTTGTACCCACTTTCCATTTAGATGAGCTCCCCAAGCTTTGTCTGAGGCATCTGTCGTTAGAATCTGACTCGCCTCTGGCCGGGTCACAGAGAGTCCCTTGTTTAGGTGACATTCCTGAGCCCACCACAAAATTCCTTTTGGATGCAAGGTATTATCTGAATGACAGTGTCCATGTCTTGGCAGTGCTGTGTCCATACATTTTGAGATACCATTGCAGCTTCCTCATATGCAGTTTGGCATTGGGAAGCACCAGAATACAAGATGCCATGAACCCCAAGGCTTGAAGGACTGTCCTTGCAGTCAGCCTGGACTGATGAGACAATTGATGGAAGTAAAGAGAAAGATTCTTTTGTTTGTCCGGGGTCAAAACGGCCATCTGGGATGCTGTATTCAGTCTCACACCCAGAAAGCACATGTCCTGAGAGGGTACTAGACTGGACTTTATTTCGTTCACAGAATACCCCAGGCATCTTAGCACTGCTATCACATATTGTAAATGATGAAGAAGTTCGTCCTTTCCTTGGGCCAGAATCAGGCAATCGTCCAAATAAGGATAGATCTGTATTCCTCTTAGCCTGAAGAAAGCTATCACTGGAGCCAGAACCTTCGTGAACACTCTGGGCGCAGTAGATAAGCCAAAGGGCAATGCAGAGAGCTGATAATGAGAAGTCCCAGCTCGAAAACGCAGATACTTCCTGCAACTTAGCCTGATAGGAACATGAAGGTAAGCCTCCTTGAGATCCAGAGGCACCATCCAGTGATCTTTGCCCAGCAGAGGTAAAAGCTGTTGTAACATCAACATTTTGAACTTGGGAATGTCCAGATAAGTGTTGAGGATAGATAAATCCAGAATTGGTCTCCACGTGTTCCCCTTCTTTGGTACTAGGAACAGGCGAGAATAAAATCCTAGGCCCACTTCTGGCAGAGGGACCGGTTGTATGGCCCCTATTTGGAGCAGCAGAGAAATTTGTTTGTGAGCCTCTAGTCTTTGCTGAGGAGGAACGTCCGGCATGCCTTTGAAAGGAGGCAAGGTATGGAAATAAAACCTGTAACCTTGGTGTATAATATCTAATACCCATCTGTCTTGGGTAATCAAACTCCAATTTTCCTTGAAGAGTGCCAACCTTCCTCCCAAAGGTGCTGCCATGCAAGAAGGATCTGGCAGCTGAAAAGGTAGGTCATTGGGCCTGTTTACGAAAGGACTGGCCCCTGCCCTCACCCGAAGAATGTGCAGGAGAACTCCCTGTTCTAGGTCTGAAGGAGCTCTGAGCTCTGCCCCTACCACGTCTAGATCTACCCCTAGACTGTGAATCATAAGAAGGTACGTCCACCCCTTAGCAGGCCAATTCCTACTAAACTTGGAGGCTGAACTTGCAAAAATCTTTAACAGTCTGCATAGACTTAGCCTTGTCCTCCATTTTCTTCAAGACTGACTCCACAGGTGAACCAAACAACACATCAGACTGTAAAGGAGCATCCAAAATCCTTGTCTTAACATGTTCAGATAAATTCTGATCCCTCAGCCAGGCGTGCCTGCGAAGAACTGACCCAGTGGCAGCCACCCTAGACGAGGCCTGTACAGCATCAAAACCACATTGTAAAGAATGCTTACCCACCTGTTCAGAAACATGTACTAAATCTTGTAATTCTTTACACTCAATGCCTTCCGCCAGAGCATCTACCTTAGACTTCAATTGAGAAAGAAGATAGTTTTGATATTTCAACATGTGAAACTGGCAATTCAAAGCCCTCATAGCTAAGGTGGAAGAAGTATAGACTTTCTTTCCCCATCTATCCAAAGCTCTGGCCTCTTTATCTGGAGGAACCGGATTTTTTACAACAGAGGCCTTGACACCCTTAGGTCCCTGACTAACAGTTTCTGGGTCCGCTAGGACTCTTATAAAGATATTTATGAGCCTCAGGCACCCTGTAATACCTATCCGGTTTAACAGGAGCAGGAGGCAAAGAATCAGGATTAAGAGAAGCCTCTGCAAACACATCTTCCACAACATCCAGAACAGGAGGTATAGCCAAAGGCCTATGCTGGGGTAAAAGCAAAAATTCCCTAAGCCTTTTCCTGGAATCAGAGAAGTCCTGACCTTCCCACTTAAAATGTTCCCTCATGGAATGAAGGGTCTCTGAAAAAGAAAAATCCTCTGGAGGAGAAGCAGAAGGAGTTGAATCATCTGCATCAGAATCAGAATAAGGAGAGTACTCCTGCAAGTCTTCAGCCGAAGACTCTGAAACATCTGAAGCCTGCTCAAAACTCCCCAACTCTGGTTCCACCCTAGGCCTCTTATCTGGAGGGGGCAAAGAACCTCTAATCAAAGTAATTAAATCTTCTGCCATTTTAAGCATGTGCTTCTTGGGCACAGATCCTGTAGAACTAGGAGTGACACCAACAGAAGCTAAACCTGGCCTGCCTCTGGGAGAAGCCTTAGAAACAGAAGGAGAGGGCCTAACCACCTTAGGAAGGGAGGGGAGTACAGTAACCTGAGAAGCCCTTCAGCCTGACCTGCCTCCTGAGAGGCCACATCCTGCAATAACAAAGTCTCCCCTGGGACTCCAGAGAAGCCTCCAGCGGAACCACCGGTTCCACTGGCGCCTCTAAAGAACCGGCGTCCGATGCGGCGACTCTTCTTGCCTGGGTTTAGCTGCTTTGTCTTTGCGCTTCTTCGAAGAAGCGGCGGAGCATCCGGCGGCATCTTATAATTGCACCGCTTCCCAAAGACCAACCTGGCACAATCTAACCTTCGCAATAGTGCGCTTATTGAACCTAGCACAAAGCGACACCCAACAACGTCGTGCTCAGGCCCCAAACAAGGAATACACAAAGTATGATAATCTCTATGCGGTATCTGTTTCCCACAAGAAATACAGTTATTCACTTTTTCTGACATCCGGTAAACCACTGAGGCAAGAAAAAACTAAAATGTTCCCCAACGGGGTACTTAGCCAACTTTGACTCGGTCTGAAACTCCGAATTCGAAAAATTTCAGAACGCCGAACGTCACTTGCAACGCTGCTTCTGCATCGGACCATGCGGCAAAAAAGACTGAGGATATGACGTCGGTCATGCGCATTTGTACCCTGACGTCCTGATGTCA
Source organism: Protopterus annectens (assembly GCF_019279795.1). NCBI lineage: Eukaryota > Metazoa > Chordata > Ceratodontiformes > Protopteridae > Protopterus > Protopterus annectens. The sequence continues at coordinate 17,585,370 of NC_056735.1, forward strand.
GTCTTAAGCGCCTTGACCGACGTCAGCCTAATACTTTGATATTCGGGCCGACCGAGGACAGCGGACTACCCAAGTGTAAGGACTGCAGCAATGTGAGATGAAGAACATCACTGAATATTATGGAAAGTTTTTATTTAGCAAGAAATGTTTCATTTTGTGATTCAGGATGCAGCAGAGGACTACATTTTTTCTCAAGTTTCATAGGATCATATGAAGTTACTAGGCTACTAGCCTTGAGGCCCTTATAAGCCTAGCCAAGAGTTTAGCCCTTGCATAGACAAATCAGCACCCAATGCCCCTGTCCAGCAGGGGCATGGGTGGAATCCCAGGAATGTATTTTCTATTTCCCATCCAGTTATACAGATTGCACTTAAAAAGGGGTAAAGAGGAACTCTGCTTGACTTGGAGAGGGAGTTTGTTCCATAGATGGGGGAGTCTCTGGGACACAAATCTGTCATGCCAGCAAGTCTTATTGATGTCAGAGACCAGGTTGAGGCCGTGTGTGTGTGTGGGTTACTAGAGTGGAGCTTGACTTGCAGATATGCAGCAGTCCCATCAAGGCAGGGTCTGAGATCGCCTTGTATGCCAGACAGAGGTCACCTCTGAGGAGTCTGTATGAAACAGAGTAGAAGCATAGGGGTTTTAGCCTATCTGTGTATGGTAGATTTTTGAGGCCCTAGATTCTCCTGGTTAGGAACCTCTGTGGTCTCTCCAGCTGCTACATGTGCTTTGCGAGGTACATGCCGAATGGGGCATTGTACTCAATAATGGGTCTTATAAGGGAAGAATACAGGGATGTTATGACCTTGTCTCTGGATGACATACCCGTACTTATGACGTGAGCCATGTAGAAAGCTTTCCGTACAATGGAAGCAACATGGTGGTCAAAAGTCAGGCTGCGTGCTTAGAACGTTGTTATTAATGTGATAATTTGTGGGGACAGCTCTCTCCCCAAAGGAGATGATGATGCATTTTTTTGTATGCAGCTTGAGGCCATGTTTCTGGCACCAGTCATTTGTTTGGGTGAGACCCTCTTGAAGGATGTCCACGCCACTAGGGAAATTGATGACAGCTCCCAACTTGCAGTCATCTGTGAACGTGGCCAGCCATAGCCCACTGGTTTTGGACTGTACCTCAGAAAAGTATATCCCAAATAACAGAGGCCCCAAGACCGAACCCTGGGGTACATCACTCGATATGGGTCTACTGCTTGAGGTGACTTCCCCTATTTTGACTAGGTGGGTTCTATCAGTGAGCCAGTTGGCTACCCATCTGGTAACATACGGATTGATGCCTAGCTGAGAGAGTTTATCTATTATGCCCGAGTGGGGAATAGTGTCAAATGCTTTGACCAGGTCAAGGTAGGCAGTGCGCACGGTCTTGCCCTCATCCATGGCTTTAGTGACTGTCTCAAAAAAGTCGACCAACTTTAACAGACATGACCTCCCCCTGACGAAGCCAAACTGTGTGGGATTGAGTGTTTGGAGGTTGCCAATGTCCTTGTTTATGAGGTCTGTGATAATCCAATTCCATGGCCTTGCAGATCAGGCTAGTTAGGCTTATGGGTCTATAATTTCCCAGATTAGTGGATGCTCCACCTTTGTGTAAAGGGATGACAGTGGTTGTCCTTCACTCAGCTGGAACAAAACTGCTACTCAGGCTTTGGTTGAATAGGGTGCCTAATGGTTCCGCAAGTTCCTGCTGGAGTTCATGTAGGATAAAGCCTGGGATGTTATCCGGTCCCATGGAGGCTGGCCTTTTTGCCTTTGAAAGAGCAGTGATGACCTGATCCCTAGATATAAGGGAAAGGGGACAGGTACTGGGAATGTCCTGATTTACTGATGGGAGGACAGAGGGGTGAAATTTTCACTGAATCCGTCAGCCAGCAAGTTTGCTATATCTACGGCATTTGTATATGTGGAGTCCTTGACCATCAGTTCTGAACAGATCTGGGTGCTACCTTTGAGATTACGGACATATGTGAAGAAGGTCTTATTATTGTCTCTAGTAGATGTGGCCAATATGAACTCGAAGTTTGCTTTGGAGTATTTCACTAGTGCTCTTATTTGCTTGTTTAGGCTAAGGAGAGATTGCTTCCAGTTGGGCACCTGCTCCTTCTTGGTCCTCGTCAGTAATTTTTTTCTTCTGTTATAAAGTTTATTTATTGCATATGTCCACCAGACCGGTTTACTCTTCCCGGTGGAGGATGATTTAGTCCTGTCAGATAGTCCTGATTCCATGCATCTATATAAATGTTCATATAGTAATTTGGTATAGTTTTGGATACTGGTGCCAGTTCCTAGGGAGGGGGCTGTGAAGCTGTTTATACTATCACTCAAGAGGCTGTAATCAGCTTTGGAGAAGTTTTTTTGAATGACCATAGCTGTGGGGGGGGGGGGGGGTGACTTCAAATGTGACCGCTTTATGGTCGGATCTTACAAGAGAGGATGATGCTGCAGTGGCTACTCATGTTGGTTGATATCAAGTCCAAGATATTATCAGCTCTTGTGGTGGGTATTGACCAACTGTTCCAAAGCATTCGCATTTACAAAATCGAGGAATCTATGGGTATTTGTGTTCTGGCAAGAGTAGTTCTTCCTGTCAATGTTTGGGTAGTTAAATTCACCCAGGATCAGGGTAAAGGGTTGAATCTTGATAGATTCAAAGAGGTCTAGATAGGCAGTTTGGGCATCTTGGGTCAGATTTGGGGGCCCGTTGGTTGGTTTCCATGGAGAGAAGTTGATAACAGGGCAATAAGAGCCAGAACACTGGTTTCTTCATGGCTAAAAGAATGTTTCTTTGAAAGCATGCAAGGTGTTTTCACATCTGGGAGATGGATAAAGGTAAAAAAATAAAAGACAGCACAGAAGCACAGGCAACAAGCATACATATTAACATGGAAAACCTCAATTTCAGGTTAAGGCTCATGTTACCGGCTGTCTATTTGGGACAATATTCCTGTTAGAAAGTTTAAGCTTCATTATGTGAAGATGTATATAGTTATATATGTTTGCATTAAGTTAATAGGTTCTAGGGGGTGTTTAGTATTTTGTTTGAGGGTTTTTACTAAAACAAAAAGCCTTGTAAAATGTGACAGATTCCAAATAAGATGATGTGAATAAAACTATACATAGGATTAACCTGTCAAACATTAGCGGGTGCATGTATCACAGAAGCTGAAGACATGCATTTTAAAAAAACTGCAGTATATAATGTGAGGGAATAATGACATCTTACCATAATCGCAACACTATTTATATTATCTTGTAATGTGAATAGTCTCACAGATACAGACAAATAGTAAAGAATGTTTAATTATATTAAAAAATGCAGAGTGCAAAGAGCAATGCTGCAGGAGACACATTTGGAAAGCACTGAGCATATGAAATGATCTCAAGATGGATATTCAACAGAATATCACGGACAAACAAAAAGAGGAGTGCTTATATTAATTGCTAGAGGAGCTCCAATAGTGACAGAAGAGGGAAAAAAGGCACATTTGTGGTAAGGAGCCTCTGGCACAGGATGAGGATTATGCTGGCATGTATTTATATCCCAACTAAAACTGCTACTACTGAGCTTAAAATGGGAGAAATAATCTTTCAGCAAGGAATATTATTTACAGCTGAGGACTAGAATTTGATTTGTAAAAATGGAAGAGGTATCTGGGGGAACCAGAAAGGAAAATGTAACAAAACAGGGTAGATTTCATAAGAAATGGTTGAAAATATTTAGTATGAAAGACATGAATTCAGTAGGAACTTGGACAGAATTTACATATTATTCCCCAAGGTACAATAACTGAGCTAGACTAGACAAATTATATTTCACAGGAACATATGCATTTAATTGAGAACATTGACATGCATCCAATAACTCTTTCAGATCATGCACCAATAAATACTGAGATAAAAATGCAGGATAATGAAGTAAAGATGAGACACTGGTGCTTTCCCATTTACCCATTAAAAAGAGAGGAATTTAAAGAATGAGTAGTGGAAATTATCTGGGTGTTATTAGGGAAGATATAAAGTACTCTAAGGTGAAGCGGCAGAACTGTATATTGCTAAATAGAAAGCAAGATAGTACCTGGATAATATGCATGACTTTACAAAGATGGCTTTTAAACAATTGTTTCTGATAATAATTCCAGAGCACTAAAACGTTTGGAACTGTGACTTAGGCAACAGAATGTAGAAAGAGTTGTTGCCAAATTTAGGGAGTCTGTAAAACAAGAAAAATAACCAGAGATCCTGTAGAGGTATTAAAGACATTTTGGAAATGTTATAAAAATTTGTATAAATTAGAGACGTGACAAAACAAAAAGCACAAATGGAAATATTTATGGAAGATTTAACTTTGCCAGGGTTAACAGATCAGACTCAATGATTAGCAGCTAAGACAGGAGGCGATGAGATAAAAAAAAGAAATAGATGGTATTCCCATGGAAGTTTGGAAGCTGGGAGAGAAGAAAATGATACAGATCTGGAAGGTTTTAACAGTATTTTAAAAAGGAGAGGCAGCACTATCATCCTGGAAAAAAAACTGTGGTGGCTGTAATACCTAAAAACAGTAAAGATATGTCAGATTCATACAGGTACATTTCAATTTTAATCCATGATTACAAAGTGTTTATATCTATAATGGATAACAGAATGGCAAAGGTGATGGCAAAAGTATTAGATGTGGTTTTGTGTAGAGGAGGCAAACATTTGACAAGGTTAATAGAACAATGATGATCGAGAGATAAGCAGAATGTAAGAAAATACCACTGTTATTGGTGGGTCTGGATGCAGAGACAGTATTCGCCAGAGTAAGCTGGGATTTTATGAGTAGGACAATGGAAGCATTTGCATTTCCTGATACAATAATAAGGTTAATTAGAAGGATATATGAGGATATACGAGGGATCAGAGACAAAAATCAGTGTGGGTAGCTTCCTCTCTGTTAAGATGCGTCTAAACAGAGGAAACAGGCAACAGTGCCCTCTTTTGCTTTCGTTATTTGCATTATATTTTCAACCACTGGAAAAGAAAATAATGGAATTAGAAATTCAGATATAATTGGGATGGTATTCAAGAAAAGTTGGCTTCATTTGTAGATAGATATTTTATACAGAAAGGGACATTTTAAAGTTGTGGAACATTCTGACCTAGTTCCATGGCTTTTTTTTTGGATATACAATTAATGAAGATAAAACAAAGGCTATAGCTTTAAACTACGTACCCAACACATGAACTGGTTCAGCAATACCAACGTTTAAGGGGACATCATAAAATTGAGTATTTAGGAGTATGGAATAAAAAGTATTCTGCTATGGTAGCTAGGGAAAAGACAAAACAAATGATAATACAAAAAGTGAGACACTGGAAGCTCTTGTCTACTGATATGGACAACAAGATACAAACAGTAAAACATTTTATTCCCTTTAGTTTTATACACAGATTATTAGAGAAGTTGTGAATAGCAATTAAAAAAGAGATGAAGGATTTTATATATCTGTTTGAAAATATCAATTTGTTTATATGCTTTGATTACTTTTATATAAATAAGTTTGCCTATGTCACAAGTGATAACGTAATAAAGGCATTTTTTTATTATTAATCTGTAGTGAGCTGGAGTGTAGAAATGAATCGCTGATTATTATATTTCATATTTTCACAACTGGAAGACCTAGTTGTTGAAGTTTATAGTATGAAATGCCATGGTGAAAGGAAAACTACATTAGCAATGCTATGATTTACTATGCTAGATATATTGCTATTTGTTTGATAGTAATTATGAAGCTATGCAAAATTTCCACACAATTATCAAGCAATTTGCAGGTGGTGTAGCATCAGGTGAAACTTTAGATGATGTTGAAGAATACTTTCATTGACATTTGCACTGTAAGTTGCACATATGGAAAGTCACTCATTGTTATCTATACCGCTAATTATATAACTAAACCTATTTTTCATGTTTCTATAAATCTAAGAGAAGCACCTGGGGAGGGATTTCCTGCTGTCATGTCCAGTTAACAAGGTGTGCTGATAATAAAAGTCGAGGTTATACATTTTCCAAGATGCAAAGTTTTTGAAACTTTAGAGAAGAACTACACCGACCATCTGTGTGCATTATAATACAGTATTTGTGTAAACACTGGGATTGTTCTAGCTTTTATGTCTGCAGAGAAGATGTTTTGCTGACAACATTGCTGCATTTACCATTTTAAAAGCTTTTAGTATTCATAAAATATTTACATTTGTTTTCCATATGCTTTTTGACTTTATTTTTAGTTTATTTTACATTTGTTTACTGGGAAAGTCCTACTGGGCAGGTTGCTCATTTTCAGTGGAGGCCCGGGCAGAAAAGCTCCATTATTAACAGTACAAGATTATAAACAGGAAGACTGAATTACAGCAAGTGTACAACAGAAAGCTTATCTTAATACATTATAAAATTGTTGTCATACACAATTAGCAGTGGTTACATTTAGCGGTACTTGTAAATAGTAATATACAGCCTAGTTATACAGTGGCCTGAGATACTTTCAAATACACAAGTGACAGTGATAACAATGAGATAAGAAAGAATGAAAAACAGAAATAAAAAGCTGTATAGGTTAATCTTGAGTAGCATAGCTTAGTTTTAGCATGGCTTAATTTTCAAACAAGGTAAGTAAACACGAGAAGTGTTTCACTTAATACAATACAAGGTTGATGTCATATATAATTACAGAATTTGATTTTAAGGTAGTGAAATATAATAATAAGTATACATACTACAGTGAAAAAAGACACTATTTTTAGACACACATGATAGTGACAGCCTTATGTGAAAAACATCCTAGGTATGCCTTTTTGTGTAGGACATGTGTGTTCAACAAATGTCTGTGTATATTATGTAAATAGTTTAGACTGGGTTGGAACAGGTGTATATCCATGAGCTAGGTAAATGTGATTTGAAAAGGTTTCTGAAGTTGGCTTTGTTGGTTGTAGTTCTTATGTTAAGGGGTATGGCATTCCAGATTTTTGCAATGTAGATGGAGTATAGTGAGTCACCTGAGCTATTTTTACTTCTGATAACTTCCATTAATGACTTATTACTGAATCATAGTAAGCATTTACTTGGGTATTGATTTAATAGGCTTTCTAGAGCTGTTTTTTTTTCAGGTTGGCAAAATATTTGATGGGCCATAGTAAGCTGGTTAAGGGTGAGCAGGTTGGGTAGCTCTAGCCAAGATAGTTGTTTAAGTGCTTGGCAGTGATGAGACCCAACGGTTGAATCAGTTGCTAACTATGTAACTTTGATGTAACAGGTGTTTATTTTGGCCAAGTCAGATTTGTTGAGATTAATGAATATGGAGGATGCATAGAGAAGTGTGGAGACTAGGTGGGTTCTGGCAATAATGTTTTTAGTATTACTGGAAAGGTATTTTTAGTATCTATATAGATTTCCAAGTTTTTGTGAACTTTTTTACTGTTTGGTCTACATGCAGGTCGAACTCTTAGTTATGTACTTACCATAACGATAGATGTATGTGATCCATCTCGCCTACATTCATTACTGATGGGCTCGGAGCCGAGAATCATCTCCAACTCGGCCGCTATAACAAGCACGAAGTCTCTCATTGGCTGGGCCAACCCAGTATCCCAGGATGCACCACACCCAAACCCCCAGATCTTGTTTGCCCCAACACATTCTTCCACCAACAAAACCCATAAAGAGAAATCTGTAAGAGGAGAGAAAAAATAATATCCTTAGGGGAATCTAGGAATATTTGTCTCCAAGTCCAACAGGTTGGGGGAAGGAGGGTGAGTACGTAAGAATGTAGGCGAGATGGATCACGTACATCTATCGTTATGGTAAGTACATAACTAAGAGATGTAATGTGATCCTATCTCGCCTACATTCATTTCTGATGGGACAGCGTCCCTAGCACCTGAATCCTGGGGGGCTCACTGGAAAACACTCCTGAGCACTGTGGAACCAAAGGAATCCCGACCTCTAGATGCCACGTCCAATTTGTAATAAGAAATAAAGGTATGTGGAGAAGTCCAAGTAGCCGCTGCACATATCTCATCCACAGACAGCCTAGCGTGAAAAGCCACTGAAGTTGCCATAGCCCTAGTAGAATGCATCTTCACTGGAAAGGGAAGATCCCTACCAGTCAATGCATAAATGAAGGAGATGCAATCCCTAATCCACTTAGCGATGGTGGACTTAGTTACAGATCTGCCAATTCTATTGTCCGAAAAAGACACAAACAACTGATCAGATTTCCTCTCCTGTTGTGTCCTATTCAAATAAAACCTCAATTGTCTATGTACATCCAACTGGTGAAATATGTATTCTGCTTTGTTGGAGAATTGTGGGAAAAAGACCAGCAGCTCAATAGACTGTTGAAGGCAAAAGGCGGAAGATACCTTAGGGAGAAAGGAAGGGTTTAGTCTCAGAGATACTCTGTCCTTATGAAAAATCAAATAAGGAGGTTTGACAGAAGGGGCTTGAAGCTTCGAAACCCTTCTGGATGAAGTAATGGCTACCAAAACTGCAGTCTTCCATGATAAGAATTTTAATTCGCAAGTGGCTGCCAGCTCAAAGGGAGGAGACGTTAAAGCTCCGAGCACCATATTTAAGTCCAATGGTAGAACGGGTTGCTAAACCGGGGGGCATATCAACCAGGCTCCTTTCAGAAAGGCTATACACAGCCTATGACCCATGAGGGAAGGTTCATGAGCAACGTGATAATTAGAGATCGCCGCCAGTTGAACCTTCATAGTGGAGACAGCGGAACCCTGTCTACAGAGTGTTGCCAAAAAATCTAAGACCGCTGATACAGGGGCTGTAAGGGGATTAAGATCACGCTGCTCGGCCCAAATTGCAAATCTCTTCCATTTACTAGAGTATATCTTCCTAGTAGAAGACTTGTGAGAAGAGGACAGAATCTGTACCACTTCCGGGGTAAGAGTATGTTGTCTGATTAAGGCAGGAAGTGGAGCAGCCAAGCAGCGAGTTTGAGAGTTCAGAGGGATGGATGGGGCTGCCCCAACTGATGAGTCAATAGGTCGGGAGCTGGGTCCAGAATACAAAGACCATCCACCGCATACTTCCGAAGGAAGGAGAACCAAACTTGACAGGGCCAGTGTGGTGCGATCAGAATCATGCTGCTTCCCAAACAGATTGCCTTCTGAATCACTCTTGGCAGAAGAGGGATTGGAGGGAAGGCGTAGAGCAGACCGGAGGGCCAACTGTGGACTAGAGCATCTCTGGGTGACTCCCCCTGAGGAGGGATCAGAGTGAAATAATTGCTGCACTTTGCATTTAGGGGACTGGCAAAGAGGTCGCAGCAGGGAAGACCCCACTTGGAGAAAATCTGAGCAGCCACTCGATCGTTCAGGAACCACTCGTGAGGCATCAGAATAGTTCTGCACAGCCTGTCTGCTATCATGCTGAACTTCCCCGGAATGTGCGTTGCCACAAGAACACGCTGGGAAGCGATCACCCAGTTCCACACTCTCATGGCTTCCCTGCAAATGGGATAGGACTTGGTCCCCCCCCTGTTTGTTCAGATACCAGACAACCGACATATTGTCGGAAAGAATCGCAATAGTTCCCTGGGGAAGAAAGCTGTGTAGTGCCTGCAACGCTAGAAGCACCGCTCTCATCTCCAGAACACTGATATGCAAGTGAGTCTCGTGATCTTGCCAGGTACCTTGGACCGTTCTGCCCAGATAATGCCCCCCCCTTATCTAGGAGGCGTCCGTGGTTACCGAGGCAGCGGGTGATGGGGGGATGAATGATCTCCCTTGATTCAGATTGGAGGGGAGAAGCCACCAACGAAGATCTTGTCGGCATCTCTCCGTGATGAAGATGGGACAAGGGCAGTTCCTGATATGACCACTGGACCGAAAGGAGCCATTGAAGTATTCGCATGTGTAACCTGGCAAGAGGGACTAGAAGAATGGTAGCCGCCATTTTCCCAACAATTGGAGAACTGTTCTGGCTTGGGCTTTTCTCCGGGGCAGCAAGGCCAGAACTTGGGCATGCAACACCTTTAATCTCTCCCTGGGTAGAAATGCTTGCATCCTTAAAGAGTCTAGCTCTGCGCCAATAAAGGCAACACGCTGTGATGGCAGCAATACAGATTTTGCCCAATTGAAAGTAATTCCTAGTGGATGTCCCAATTTGACGGTAGTTATCATGGCTTGAATAAGTAGATGCCTGGTGGGGGCGGTGAGGAGCCAGTAGTCTAGATAAGGAAACACCTGGAATCCTAGACATCTCAGGTGTGCAGTCACCACTGCCAAACACTTGGTAAACACCCTGGGAGCTGTGGTGAGACTAAAGGGCAGGGCCCGGAATTGAAAATGACTGGCCCCCAGCCGGAAGCGTAAATGATGCCTGGAGGCCTCGTGTATCTTGATGTGATAATAGGTGTCCTTGAGATCTATGGAGCACATCCATACTCCTTTTTCCAGCAGGGGGAGAATGGATTGCAAAGTGACCATCCGGAACTTTTAGTTATGTACTTACCATAACTTTAGATGTTTGGGATCCATCTCGCCTACATTCTGTACTGATGGGTTCGGAGCCGATCCTCGGCTCCGACTCGGCACACTATACTATAGAGCGAAGTCTCTTATTGGCTGAGCTACTCTACATCCCAGGATGCACCACCACAGCTTCCCCAGATCTTGTTTGTCCGCACACATGCACACACACATAGACTGTTGATATAATATTGCCAGGTGTTTCAAGATGAAACAGCTAAACTTGAACCGTCCGGTCTCTTCTGATCTCCAAGGCAGGGGGAAGGAGGGTGGGTTATTAGGAATGTAGACGAGATGGATCCCAAACATCTAAAGTTATGGTAAGTACATAACTAAAAGATGTTATGTGATCCTATCTCACCTACATTTTGTACTGATGGGACAGCGTGTCCCTAGCACCTGATTCCTGGGTGGCTCACTGGAAAACACTCCTGAGAACTGTGGAACCGAAGGAAGCTCGCCCCCGAGATGCCATGTCCAATTTGTAATGAGAAATAAAGGTGTGAGGAGAAGACCAGGTAGCCGCAGCACAAATGTCACTAATGGCAAGCTTAGAATGAAAGGCTGTCGAAGTAGCCATAGCCCTTGTAGAATGAGCTTTCACTGTGGTTGTAAGCTCTTTATTAGAAAGGAAGCAAGTATGGCTGATACAGTCCCTGATCCACTTAGCAATAGTGACCTTCGTGACAGCTTTGCCCAATTTATTGTCCGAAAATGACACAAACAACTGATCTGTTTTCCGTGTTTGGTGCGTCCTATCTAAATACAAACGCAATTGCCTGTGAACATCCAATGTGTGGAAGATGTATTCCACTCTGAGTACTTTGGGAAGAAAACTGGAAGTTCCAATGACTGTTGAAGACAAAAACTAGAACAAACCTTGGGAACAAAGGATGGATTAGGCCTGAGGGATACTCTATCCTTGTGAAAAAACAGGTACGGTGGTTTGACACATAGGGCTTGAAGTTCCGAAACTCTTCTGGCTGATGTAATTGCCACCAAAAAAGCAGTCTTCCAAGAAAGAAATTTTAAGTCAGAAGTTGCTGCCGGTTCGAAGGGGGAAGAGGTCAAAGCACCTAATACGAAATTAAGATCCCACGGTGGAGCGGGATGAGAAATCGGAGGTCGTAGCAGCCCAGCACCTTTCATGAAGGCTTTACACAACTTATTGCTCGTCAAAAATGGGTCTATACTTTCATGAAAATTAGAAATAGCTGCCAATTGAACCTTAATGGTAGAGACAGAAGAACCTTGATTGAATAGAGAAGCTAAAAACTTCAGAACTTCTGACACAGGGGCAGTAATGGGATCTAATCCCCGGAGTTGGGCCCAAATAGCGAATCTCTTCCATTTGCTGTTATATATTTTTTTTAGTAGAAGTCTTGTGGGCCGAGGACAAGATATGTATGACTTCCGAGTCCAAAGCATGGTTCCTGACTATGGTCGGAAGAGGAGGAGCCAAGCTGTTAACCTCAACGAGTGAAGGGACTGATGATGTTGTCCCGACTGGTGGATCAAGAGGTCTGGAACCTGGTCAAGGAACCATGGACCGTCCAGTGCATATTTCCGAAGAAAGGGCAACCAGACTTGACGAGGCCAGTATGGGGCAACTAAAATCATCTTGCTCTGCAAGTGAATCGCCTTCTGGATCACCCTGGGAAGAAGGGGAACCGGTGGAAAGGCGTACAGTAGGCCGGTGGGCCAAGCTTGGACTAGGGCATCCTTGGGAATCTCCCCCGGAACTGGGGTGAGAGAGAAGAACTGTTGGCATTTCGTATTGAGGGGAGTTGCAAAGAGGTCGCAACAAGGAGTTCCCCATCTTCTGAAAATCTGAGTTGCCACTCTGTCGTTCAGAGACCACTCATGACGGGAGAGAATAGTTCTGCTCAGTCTGTCGGCTATCACATTGGATCTCCCCGGAATGTGTGTTGCTACCAGAAAATGTTTGGTTGCAATCGCCCAATCCCATACTTTCATGGCCTCTCTGCAATGGGGGTAGGACCTGGTCCCTCCCTGCTTGTTCAGGTACCAGACTACTGACATGTCAGACTGAATGGCAATCATGCCCTGGGGGAGGTAACTGTGTAGTGCTTGTAGCGATAGAAGCACCGCCCTCATTTCCAGTATGTTGATGTGGAGGAGACTCCCGTCGGAGTGCCACTTGCCTTGGACTGACCTGCCCAGGTAATGTCCCCCCCACCCCATCTGGGAGGCATCCGTAGTCAATGTGGCCACTGGAGGTGGTGGAACGAAGGGTCGCCCCTGATCCAGGTTGGAGGAAAGAAGCCAACAACGAAGGTCCTGTTGGCACGTCTCCGTGATCAGAATGAGGTGACTGAGAGGGAGATCCTGATAAGACCACTGGACTGACAGGAGCCACTGGAGAATCCTCATATGTAATCTTGCCAAGGGGACTAGGAGAACGGTAGCCGACATGGAACCGAACAGTTGTAGGACCATCCTGGCTGGGGCTCGGCATTTGAGGAGCAATGCTCGAACTTGAGACTGTAATATTTCTATCCTCTCTGTAGGAAGATAGACCCACATTTGCTTTGAATCTATCTCTACTCTGATAAACCGTATGCGCTGAGATGGCAGCAACACAGACTTTGCCCAATTGAAGGTGATTCCTAGGGAGTTGCCTAGAGATATAGTGGCTGCTAGGTTCTGTAAGAGTAGACGCCTGGAGGTGGCAGTTAGGAGCCAGTCGTCTAGGTATGGAAACACCTGGAATCCTAGACTTCTCAGGTGAGCAGTCACCACCGCCAAACATTTGGTGAACACCCTGGGGGCTGTGGTGAGACCAAAGGGCAGTGCACGGAACTGGAAATGACTGTCCCCCAGGCTGAAGCGCTAGTGTCTCCTGGACGCCTGATCTATCAGGATGTGATAATAGGCGTCCTTGAGATCTATGGAGCACATCCAAACGCCTTCCTCCAGCAGCGGGAGAATGGATTGCAAGGTGACCATCCGGAACTTGGACTTCTTGACAGAACGGTTGAGTTTGCTGAGATCCAAAATGGGCCTCACGTCCCCCGGTCTTTTTTGGCACCAAAAAGAATCTTGAGTAAGTCCCTAATCCAGTCTGGTCTTCGGGGGCTGGTTGGATGACTCCTTTTTGAAGCAGCTTTGAGATTTCGATGGCTGCGAGATCCCGTTGACTGGGTGGTGGGTCCGGGATTTTCCGGGATGGTGGGGGGGGCTGAGAAAAAGGGATGGTGTAGCCTTCTGCAATGATTCGGAGCACCCATCGGTCCTGAGTGATATTCTCCCAGGCCTTTAAGTGCCTCGAAAAACGACCCCCGACTGGCTCCGGAGCGGCGCAGTCGGGCAATCCTTCAGGGATGCTGGAAGGTTGAGGAGTCACGAAAGGACTCGCGGTCTCCAGTGTTGCGGGGGCCTCTGCCGCCTCTGGGACGGCGTCTTCCTGAAAAATTTCCCCCTCCTCTGCCTCTAGAAGGGGAATCATCCTGCTGTGAGGGGTAAGTCTTTTGAGATTTACGGAACCACATTTTCCCCCCTCTTCTAGCCTTGGGATAAGGACGGAAGGGAGTGGAAAACCGTGCCCCTATGGCAGTCAAATTCTTACCCTCTTGTTCACAGCGGGTCAAGGTGTCCTTTACCTTGGGTCCAAACAAAGAGGACCCATCAAAGGGAGCGTCGGCAAAGGAAGACTTGAAGGCCTCCGCAAAATGACACAGGCGGAGCCAGGCTTGTGTCCGTAGAGCAACCCCTGTACCCGCCGCTCTACTCGCCCCCTCGGCTGCATACGAAATGAGCCTCATGGATGAGTTTGATATCGATGATAGAGTAGCCAACTGAGAGCTAACCATCTGGGCCAACTGCTCAGGTAGGTTACTAGAGAGGGTATCTGAAAGTTCCTTGACCAGATCCCTCTGAAGTCTGGTGAAGTGCGTCAGATAATTCAGAGACCTTAAAGTAAAGGCTGCTGAAGTAAGGGTGCGCTTCCCATACCGATCCATGCTCCTAGACTCTATTAGGAGGATGGACGGACGTCGAAGCCTCTGCCACATCTTGCTGGGTAGCAGATGCCACCACCAGGGCATCTACGGCCACACCTTTGGAGAGGAAGTCCTTTTCAGGGGGGGCTGAAAGAAATTTATTCGGGCGAGCTGGCACTAGTTCCACAGAATCCGGGTGCTCCCACTCCCTTCGAGAGATCAAATCCAGAAGCTCATCGAAGGGCGGAGACACCCAGGAGGTGAAGGGCTGAGCCCCGAAGGCCTTGAGGAATACCGACTCCTCAGCGGAAGGGGGTTTGGACTGCCAGTCGCCTCGTTGCTTCAGGATTTCCAAGATGTCCACAAAGGAGACATCATCCGAGGACGACTTGGGGGACCCCTCCGCATCATCGAGGTCGGTGTCCGAGGTGAGAGACTCATCAGGGGAGTCGACGTGCTTCCTCTTGCACTGTCTCTTCCTTGGAGGTTCCTCCAAAGACGCTTCGGATGGACCTTCAGGAAGGGGGGAAACCCCAATGGGGATGACCTCAGGCCCCAGGGCTCCGCTGTCTTGAGACAGGGGGACTACAAAGGAACCAGTCTCCGTGCCAAGGGAAGGTGACGGTGAAACAGTGGAGGTGGCCAAAGAAGATTTGGCCAAAGCACTCCTCATAGCCCTGAAGGCCGGACCCCCAGAGCCCTGGGAAGGTCCGATCCCCGAGGCCACAACAGTAGACGGCACTCCCGCAGCCGACGCACCGAGAGGGAGGCTCGGAACCGAAAGCATCGGTCCCGAAGCATCACCCCCAGGGCCGACCGAGGAGGTCCGTGTACCGAACTCCGACCCGAAGGTCGGGGATGGAGTAAGGGTCGGAGCCGACCCGACAACCTCCACCGGCTCCACCAGCACCGACTCCAACGGTGCCGAGGCTGTTGGAGGAGAAACCAAGACCACAGGGTGGGCAATTGGCTCCGGAGCCGACTGGGCTGGAGCCGACACTAACTTTTGGAAGACTGGAGACTGAAACAGCCTTTGAAGTACCCTGTCAAGGTCCGAATCAGACATCCTCGAAGACAGAGAAGAGATCAGAGAAGAGATCGAACGGGTTCGAGTCGACTTCTCCACCGGTTCCGAAGGACTGGGGGACCGGCTCTGAATCGTCTCGATCAATATCAGTGCTGGGGGAGACTCCACAACCATTGCAATTTCCCTCAGTGCCGAAGAGGACTTCAGCGCCGAAGGGGAAGAGTCTGAGCGGGCAACTCTCATCGGCTCCGAAGACAGTGGAGCCGATGAAGGTGACCCGCCTCTCGAAGCTCTAGCCATTGGCTCCGAAGTCAGAGGAGTCGAGGCTGGAGGCATCGAGGCAGACCGTTCCGCCCTCGGCTCCGAAGTCCGTGGAGCCTATGGAGAAGCCTGCCGAGATTTCTTTGTGGCTGGTTCCGACGGGCTGGTCAGAGCCGACGATTTCTTTTTCTTCGAGGGAGAAAAGGAAGAAGATAAAGCCTCCTCAAAAGTAGGTTTAATAAGCCCTTTTAAAATCAATTTGTTTTTCCTCTCTTGGAGGACCCGGGAGGAAAAAGCGTGACAAACGCTGCAAGACTCTTCAAGATGTTTAGGGCCTAAACAATACACACATAAAGAGTGATCGTCCATAATGGACATTTTGTAGCTGCATTTAGAGCACTTCTTGAACCCTGATGGTCTGTGCTCTTTCGACATATTGACTCTCAAACAGTACAAAAAAGAAACTTTCTTCAAAACTTGTCAAGAAAAGCAAATAATGGCAAGACCCCTCTAACTGAAAACGGGATACTTGACCAAAAATAACACAACAGCAAGACTGACCGTAAATATAACACTCACGCGCGAGGGCAAGGCCCCTCTAACTTAAACAGGATCCTTTCCCTCAAAAAACAGACAAATTCACCACAAAAACTTAATCAAAAAGTCAGCCACACAACAACGATAGCTGTCAAAACAGCTTTTGGGGTTAGTCAAAAAATTTCTGACAGAAATTTGTGAAGAAATAGACACTTAGCTCAGCCAAGTCCGAGACCACGTCTTTTGCTGTAAAGCGGCAAACGAGATCTGGGGAAGCTGTGGTGGTGCATCCTGGGATGTAGAATAGCTCAGCCAATAAGAGACTTCGCTCTATAGTATAGCGTGCCGAGTCGGAGCCAAGGATCGGCTCCGAACCCATCAGTACAGAATGTAGGCGAGATAGGATCACATAACATTCTTGGACTTCTTTACAAAGCGGTTCAAACGGCTGAGATCCAGAATGGGTCTGAAGTCCCCTGTTCTTTTCGGCACCAAAAATAATCTTGAGTAAGTTCCTGATCCGATCTGGTCTGTGGGGACTGGTTGGATGGCTCCTTTTCTTAGCAGTTTTGAGATTTCTAGTGCTGCTTGATCCCACTGACTGGGTGGAACGTCCGGGATTCTCTTCAACATTGGAGGAGAACGGATAAAGGGAATGGTATAACCTCCGGTGATGATTCGAAGCATCCATCGGATCTTGAGTGATGGACTCCCAGGCCTGAAGATGCTCCGAAAAATGACCCCAGACTGGCTCCGGAGATGCACAGTCGGGTAATCCTTCAGGGACGTTGGAAGGAGGAACCACGAAAGGATTTGCGGTCTCCTGTATTGCGGGGGCCTCCGCCGCCTCTAGGGTGATGTCTTTCGGAGTAATTCCCCCCTCCTCTGCCTCTGGAGGGGGGGGGTCACTCTGATGGGCAGGGGAAGACTTTTGAGACTTTCTGAATCACATTTTTCCTCCCCTCTGAGCTTTGGGATAAGGTCTAGTGGGAAGAGAAAAACGGGCCCCAACGGCAGACAAAGTCTTGCCCTCCTGCTCACATCTAGTGAGGGTGTCTTTCACCTTGGGTCCAAAAAGGGAGGACCCGTCGAATGGGGCGTCCGTGAAAGAAGACTTGAAAGCCTCCGCAAAATGACACAAGCGCATCCAGGCTTGCCTCCTGAGGGCTACGCCTGAACTCGCTGCTCTACCCGCCCCCTCGGCTGCATACGATCTGAGCCTCATGGACGAGTTGATGACGGAAGAAAGGGTAGACAGCTGGGCATTCACAGACTGGGTCAACGCCTCAGGCAAGTTACCCGACAGGGTATCTCCCAACTCCTTTACGAGATCCCTTTGGAGCCTCGTTAAATGACACAAGTAATTCAGTGACCGCAAGGTAAAGGTCGCTGAAGACAGGGTACACTTCCCATACCTATCCATGCTCCTAGACTCCTTATTAGGAGGATGGATGAAAGTAGAAGCCTCTGCCACGTCCTGCTGAGTGGCAGATGCCACCACCATGGCATCCACAGGTACTCCCCTTGGTCAAAACCCCTTTTCCAGGAGGCGCAGATAAGAATTTATTGGGGCGGCTAGGAACTAGCTCCACAGAGTCAGGGTGTTCCCACACCCTTCGACAAATAAGATCCAACAATTCATCGAAGGGTGGAGACACCCAGGAGGAGGAGGAAGGCTGGGCTCCAAAGGCCTTGAGGAAGACAGACTCGTCCTCAGAAGGGTTTTTGGATGGCCAGTCACCCCGCTGTCTCAAGATCTCCAGGATATCGGAGAATGAGACATCATTGGAGGATGACTTCGGGGACCCTTCTGCATCATCGAGGTCGGTATCCGAGGTGACAGACTCATCCGGGGAGTCTAGGTGCTTCCTCTTACACATCTTCTTTCTAGGAGGCTCTTCAGGCATGGACTCTGAAGGGCCCTCAGAAAGCAGGGGACCACACAAGGAGGTGTCCTCAGGCCTTGGAGCCCCACTGTCCAGAGATACGGGGCACCAGAAACTCTAGTCGCAGTGTCCGGGGAGGGCGATGCCGATTCGGGTGAAGTCACCAAGGACTTGGCCAGCGCGCTTCTCATAGCCTCGAAGGTGGGTCCCCCAGAATCGGAGGAGAGGCCAGTCTCCAAAACCATGACCGGAGTTGGGGTTCCCCTAGCCGAAGCACCAAGGGGGAGACTCGGAGCTGAAGCCAGAGGCCCAGATATATCCCCCTTGGACCGACTGAGGACACCCGAGTGCCGAAACCTGTAGAAGGAATAGAGAAGGTTGGAGCAGAGGTCGGGACCGAAAGACTGGCAGGAGGTCTCGGGGCCGACCCAAGGACTTCTCGACTCAGCATACTCGGACTCCGACGACACCAAGGTTGTCGGAGGAGGAAGAAATGGAACCGATACTATGGTAGACTCTGGAGCCGACTGGGCTGGAGCCAAAAATAATTTAGATAACACTGGTGACTGGAGGAGCCTCTGGACCACCCTATCTACATCCGAATCTGAAAGTCTGGAGGACCTGGAGGAGACGGAAGGGGTCGAGAAACCCTTCCCATCGGATCCGAAACAATGCTAGGAGAACGGCTCCGAATCAGCTCCAAAAGGATCGGAGACGAAGCAGGCTCGATAACCACCGAAACTTCCTTCGGTGCCGAAGGTTGTGTAACCGAGGAAGCTGGCTCCGAAACAGATACATTTTCCTACGGCTCCGAGATCAATGGAACCGAGGAAGGAGACCCAGCTGTCGACCGTGAATCCTGCGGCTCCAAGATCAATGCAGCCGAGGAAGGAGACACAGGTTTAGACCCTTTATCCAACGGCTCCAAGAACAGTGGAGCCGAGGAAGGGGACATCGATCTTGATCTTTTCTCCGGCGGCTCCGAAGAAGTGGACGGAGCCGGGGACTTCTTTTTTTACTTAACCCTGGATTTTTCAGAGGGAGAAGAAACTACAGCTTCCTCAAAGGAGGGTTTAATTTAACCCTTCAAGATAAGTTTATTTTTTCTCTCCTGCAAAACCCTTGAAGAGAAAGCATGACAGACACTGCAAGATTCTTGCAAGTGTTTGGCGCCAAGACAATAAACGCATATCGCGTGACCGTCTGTCAAAGACATTTTATAATTACACTTCGCACGTTTTTTAAAGCCTGATGGCTTATGTTCTTTCTGCTCTTTAGTAGACATCAAGACGCAATACAACACAAACACGAGGAGGAAAGGGAGGAACGGCTCTAATTTAAACGCCGAGACACCAGATAGGGCAAAGGCCCTCCAACTTAAACGGGCCTTGCCTGCCAAACAGGACCACCGCACAACAAGAAAAACAACAGTCCCACTCAGACACAAGGTCAATACAACAACGTAGCTATTAAAATAGCTTTTGTATATAAATTCTCCTACAAAAACCAGCTAAGAAAGATCAAAAGATCAAAAAGAGGGTACTTAGCCACAGCCAAGTTGAGACCACGTCGATACTCCAGGAGCGGCAAACGAGATCTGGGGGTTTGGGTGTGGTGCATCCTGGGATACGGGGTTGGCCCAGCCATTGAGAGACTTTGTTATAGCCGCCGAGTCGGAGCCGATTCTCAGCTCAGAGCCCATCAGTAATGAATGTAGGCGAGATAGGATCACATTACATCTTCATGTTTTTATCTTACAGCACCTAGAAGCTGGGTTTGGTGGACTGGTGTAAGAGAGGTTTTGTTGCTTGAAATTATTTTGAATGAAGGGATTGGATCTATGCCTTTTGTGGGATGAAATAGCATCAGCTTAGCTTTGTTTGGGTTAAGTATGAGCTGTGCATCTGATAGCCATGTTTCGACTACAGTAAAGGATTCTTGTGTTATTTTTTGAAGTTCTTGGAGGGTTGGGGCAGAACAGATTACGGCTGAATTGTCTGCATATTGGACCAATGTAGCATGTACGGTGGCAGTATGACGTCTGCAAGAGAAGGATGGACCCTTGTGGAATACCTAAATCATTTTACACATTGTCTGTAGGTTATTTTGTCATTTTACAGCTTGTTTGTGCTAGTGATTGTTATAGTTTATAGTACAACAGATGAATGGTTTGCTGTTTGTGCAAAAGCCTAGTAACAAATCAGTTGCATCTTAATACTGGCTGTCTAATTCCAAAGCATGAAATGATGTAAACAATTTGGGAGACAGCATGCAGAAATGGAAGTTCTACATTTTTAGAAATCCATGAACAGAGCATGGGGTTATAGTGAAGCATTGAAATAAAAACAAATTAAGACGGTCAGACATATCCATTGTTTGTAAACAGATCCTTTGAAGCTCCTCTCGGATATGTTACCATATAGTAACAAGGACTTGGCCAGTTGCTTTCGTGTACATATGATACCAAATATAAGCAGGAGGGAGGGAGGGATCAAAGTGAGCACTATATTAACTAGAAGACAATGTTTACACAAGGGAAGCAGTATGTTCCATGAATGGATATACGGGCACTGGTGTAGTCAAACAGATTTCATATATATACACATACAGATACGGATTCACTTTAGAAGATCGAATTCCCAAAATCTCGAACCTCATATTATCAAGACCAAAAGATCGAGATTTGGAAACTCGAACTTCTAAAATGAAACAAAAAAAAAGTCAAACATTGCTTTTGCAGGGGGGCTTTGCCCCCCTGTGCCCCCCACACCCCCCTACTTAAATATGCCAACTCCGAGATCGCGCTACAGTGGGGAAAAGGGAAATCTCCCATATTGCGCTGTATGCGGAAGCGCAAAACGGGAGATTTCCCACTTCCTGTCAACACCACAAAATAGATAACATTACGTACACACAGAGCATACAAGAAGCCTTCCTCTGTGTGCACGTAACATTTTAAGGTAAGTAAAGTGTTATTTTTTAAAACTTTACATATTCGATATACTGAAATGTTGATCATATGGTCTCGACCATATGACATTCGAGATTTCAGTATTTCGATAATGTAAAGTGTTCCCACAGATACATATATACAAATTCCTATGACTTAAACCCCAATTACAATAAATGGCGGCTGTCAGAAAATGTAACTTACCTTCTGTCGCTTGTCTTATGTGCATTAAGAAGATAATGAGACATGGGTGTTTTAGTTTATTGTATACAGACCCAAAAGGATGGATGTCAGGAACATTGAACTATAACTAACTAAATGACTGACTGACTACATACATGCATGCTCTCACTCGGCTGCTCACTCAAAATGCACTTTTGCTTGCACATGCTCAGTAGTTATATACATGTACAGACTCACTGGAAAGCTTCTTAAAGGTATATCACACACACTGATCTACATCTTCCCTGTTTACTGTGCTGTCTCATATAAACAACAACATTCGAATAGGCATGCAATTATACAAACACTAATAATGAAAAACAGCAGTCATGTCCAGGTTGTCATGTATCTGGAAGCAGGTTTTCAAGATGCGACCTGATCTTGAGACGTAATAGTTAGGACTATGTTTAGTAACATGGAAGTTACTGGGGAATGTTCTGCTTGAGGAGTCTCAGGGATTTTCTCAGGATTGGAGATTGCTAAAGGAATGTCCACTGGAACAGGAACACTGGACAGGTCACCGAGAAGCATAGTCTGTCACAGGCAAGATGCTTTAACACTGGTTCGGACACTGGTAACAAATGCTTCCGATAATTTCATTCCTTGTGATTCCACAATGTACAATCTCGGCTCTTGACACAAACTTTTCACAAATCCAATGCAATAAAAACCTTTTGACGTCTGCATCCTATCTCCCCTTTTTCTAAAGAAGGGAGTGGTTTTGTCTTTTATCATCGTAAGACTGCTGGGACAAATGCTTTTTCAACAGTTGGGCTTTCACTGCTTTGTTGTTTTTAGCACTTAGAACCAATAAATTACAAGGGACTGGTACTGTGGCTCTGGTTTGTCACAACATACGTCTCTGGGCAGGTGAATCAAGATGTCTATCACAAGGAATGTTTCTGCGATTTAACAAGTTTAGAAAAACATGGTATTGTCACATCTGGACTTCTCTAACAGCTGTTTTGCACTTTGAACTGCACATTCATCCAAACCAGTTGACTGAGGCTATTCAGGAATACTCATAACATGAACAAAGTTCCATGCTTCTGCAAATCTCAAACTACTGACTTGTAAACTGTGCACCACTGTCAGAAATACCTCTGTGTGGACTACCATGGACAGGAAAATGTCGCTTCAACTTAGTTATGACAGTACTGAAAGTTTGGTTGGGAAGTATAACACCAAATAATGTTGACCATTCCACTCAAAGATACCCATGGATGTCAACCAAGGTAGTTCAGGAATGTGGTTTAAGTGAAGTGGTTCTTTTTGCTGATGCAGCTGTGTACTATTCCATACTGAACAAAATGAAAATTCTTTGTCAGTATCTCTTGCCATAGAAGGCCAAAATACTAGACCTCTCACCCTTCTTTTGGTAGAATCAGTTCCTAAGTGGCCACGATGCACAATCTTAATATACTCTGGTTGCAAGGACTTTGGAACAATCACCTTAGGACCTTTCATGATGATACCATTGTCCGACAAAATCTCTCTCACCTCTGTATGAAAACTAAGGCTGCACCTTCTACTGGTAAACAAGATTGCTTTGAATGCCATCCTCGACTGATAAAGTGGTTCAGCTTCTGGAGAATTGAATCTGAAGCTGTGCGAGTTCTGAGCTCATCAAGATGTGTAGAAAAAAATGTCTCACTTCCATGACCTCAAAATCAAGTTGCTCATCATTATGCCATTCTGTGGTCTTTCTGGATGATCTGGATAAAGTATCAACGAGATAAAGAGGTTTGGTTCTTGTGTAAACAAGAGTGAAATTCTACTTCTGCAATTTGAGCATCATACGTTGCTGTCTAGCTGGAGCTGTACACATAAGCTTTCTCAAAATAGTAACTAAAGGTTGGTGGTCAGTTTTGATCTGGATAGGTTGACCATAAATATAATCATGGAACTTCAAACATGCAAACACAAACGCCAAAAGCTCTTTCGAAAACTAGGCATACTGCATCTCAGTCTGGGTAAGAGGTCTCGATGCAAAGGTTACTGGTCTACCCCCCTGAAGAATAACTGCACCTAGACCAAACTTAGAAGCATCACAGGAAAGAGTAACTGGTTTGTGAACATCATAGTAGCTGACAATTGGTGGACTAACAATTTTCTGTTTCAGGACATCAAATACTCTTTGGTGCTGTTCTGACCATGACCAAATTATATCTTTGCACGTGAGCTCTCATAATGGTGCTGAATGTTGGCTTAAATCTGCAATGAACTTGTCTAGATAGTTGACCATGCCAAGAAAACGTTGTAGGGCTTGAACATTGTTTGGAGTTGGCACCTCGAGAATTGCTGTCTGCTTAAAAGGATCTGGTCGTGAATCTGAATTGTAAACAAGTGACCAGCATAAGTAACTTCTCGTAGCCTGAACTTGCACTTCTGAGGATTCAGCTAAAGATTCACGTCACATGCTCTTTCCAGAACTTGCTTAAGGTTTCTGTCATGTTCGGCTTCACCATTGCCTCCTACTGAATATCATCTACTATAATAGCCATAGGGATAGCCAGAAAAAATTTGCTCCATTGCCTCCTACTGAATATCATCTACTATAATAGCCATAGGGATAGCCAGAAAAAAATTGCTCCATTGCACTCTGAAATACTTCACTGGCAGATTTTATCCCAAATGACATTCTCAGAAATCTGTATCTTCCAAATGGTGTACCGAATGTGGTTAATAACAAAGATTTTCGGTCAAGCAAAATTTTCCAAAATGAACTCTCTGCATCTAAGACAGAAAAAACAGTGGCGTCTGGCATGAGGGCATCAACCTCTGACTGTGTGCATTGGATGATAAGGTCTTTTCAATGCTTTGTTCAATCTCTTGGATCAAAACAAATTCTGATATCATCTGAGCTTTTCTTATGAGTTACTAACATGGAGAATACCCATTTGGTGTGTTCTTCTACTGGACAAATTACTCCTTGCTGCACCATTTTGTCTAGCTCAGCTCTGACTCTGCTCTGCATAGCTACTGGAACTTTCTATGTGGGTCTGACAACTGGGCTGACCTCTGGGTCTAACTTCATATAGTACACAACTGGTAGTTTGCCTAGTTTGTCTGCAAAAATATCAGTAAACTCAGAAGAAATAGTATGGATTTGAGCTGTTGTCATTCAGGCTTACATGAACAACTTTATTATATAAAAGCAGTCCCATTTTCAAACCATCTCTGAGGGCTAATAATGACTGCACATGTCTCTTGACTACAAAAAACTGCAAATCATCGTTGTTCCTAGCAGGGTAACTACTACTAAGTCTTCGGTTTGAATCTCTTCACTACCATAAGCAACAAGCTTCGTACACTGTCAAATCAAGTTGATCTGCAGCTTTTACTCTAGCAAGCATTTCTGCTGATATAACATTGCACTTTAAGCCAGTATCTACTTTGAGCTCTACAGGACTCCCATTAATCCAAACAGTACAAAAGACTTCATTCTTTGCCCACAAATCTACTGCATTGACAGTTTCATCAAGTACAGTCACACCAGCAACATAAAAACTAGGGTTGCAGCTTTTTAGTTCATCAACTTGCCTCTTAGAATGCTCTCTATTAATAAAAGAATGTGCCTTATTTAATTTACAACACTTTTTGAAATGATTCCACTTGCTGCAAGAATGACACTGCTGAACAAAAGCTAAGCACTTTTCTCTTCTGGGTTTGTGATTTCCACCACAATTACGACAGTTGACTATGAAGCTAGGTGGGGCACGTTTTGACTTTGCTGACTCACCCTTATGCTTCAATGAGCATGCTCTGGAATTTGCTGGAAAGACTCGGGGGCTTCCCAGGGACTGTTAAAGGACCTGCAGTAGCTGCCGTGTGCCTAAGCCTATTTCTTTTAACCACGTGCTGCATACTATCGACATGAGCTTTGTCACTGTGCCTTCCACAGCTATTTTCATTTGTAAGGATACTTGTGTACTTTTCTGTAAGCTCGTATATCTGACAAATCTCAATGGCCTTATTTAAAGTTAAATCACTGTCTCGAAACAAAATCCTTTTCACTGTGTCATTATTAATACCACACCAAGCCTGTCTTATCAACTCATCTCTCAAATCTGCATGTTTTAGCTTTGTTTCTCAAGTCAGTTATATATGTTACAAAAGTTTCACCAGGCTTTTGATCCCTTGTGTAAAATAAGAGCCTTTCCATTGTAATATTCGTTTGGGGTTACACATTTCTCTAAATTTACGTTTTAAGCACTCTGGGTCTTCACTTGTTTCAGCTGGTACCACTATATGGCAGTCTTCCCCTCCTCTGCATACACAGCATGTACATACACAAATGAATGCTCTCATTCAATTGCCTCTGAACCAGCTAAATTAAGCAGAATAACTGATTTTCTATGTGCGTCTTTGTCAGGAAAGCAGCCTGTATGAAAATACTGTATTCGCGCTCAAACACTCTCCAATTTTCTGCAATAATGTTATCAAACACAAGCAGTGCGGGTCTGCAAAACCCTTCTGCCATACCCACAGATTATAGTAAAACACAATGCAAAATGGCCCTTGTAATTATGTACGAACATCCATACACACCCGGTACTTATAATAATATTCAAATGCACAATAAGCTGTTCGAAAGACTGTACTCTGCGAAATATGCCTTGAAATAACTGGACTTTGCAAAATATTCTTTGAAATGATTTTACTTTGTGAAATAACTGCACTGTAATACTCCACATACTTGCAAACGCTATGCACACTTTGGATATTTTGGATAGCTTTAGTTAATATGAAAAAGTAGCACAAGGAAGAAATATGATAGTTTTCCCTTTTTTGTACATTTTATGTGATTCAGACATTGTTTCAAACATTTTCATAATTATTTTGAATATTTATCAATATGTCACAGTTTGGACATTTCGTTTAATAAGAAATTAGTTTTGAGCATTCTAAGTGCTTCATTTTACATTTGTAGCGAAAGAAATCATTTAAGCAAGTTTTAGTACCTGGAATTTGTTTCTGAACTGTTTTGCAAGTCGTTTGAGCAGTAGAGATGATCCACTCTTGTATATTCCTCCACCTTTAACCAGATGCCTCATGACTGTAACTCTGGATCTCATTCTGACACAGTGTCACTCGTTTTATGTACATTAAGACAATGATGAGGATTGGGTGTTCATTTAAGTAGTTTATTGTATGCAGACATATCAAGAAGGATGGGAGGAACATTGAACTTAAATGAACTAGCTAAATGACTACATACATGCGTGTTCTCATTCCGGCGGCTCACTCAAAATGGCTCGCTTGCTTGCACGTGCTCAGTACTCATATGCATCTGTTGACTCACTGTATAGCTTCTTAAAGGTGTATCACACACACACACACTGATCTACATTTTCTACAGTCTGTTTGGACACAATATTATTCTTCATAAAATCTTTAATTAATGCAGAGTACATCAAGTAAAATGATATATTTCTTAAGTGTGAAGGGTCAGAATATTGGTTGAATATGTACACTTCCTGGATGTAGGATGCAGTAGAAAGAAGTTATGTACCTACCATAACGTTCCATGTTAGTTGTCTTCTTCTCGCCTTCTTTCTTGCTGTTTGGGTTCGAAGCCGATCCTCAGCTCTGACTCGGCCATCTTCAAAAGCTCGAGAGCTGCTTACTGGCTCGAAGCCACCCTATATCCCATGATGCCTGGCGCTAGATACCCAGATCTCGTTTGGTAAGTCTAACTGCAGACATAATAAGAAAGGAATCCTATCCTAGAATGCATAAATCCTACTGGAGAGACTACTAGTCAGAAAGGAATAGCCAGAGAAGACTCAGCCAGTGAAAAATCAAGAGGAACTCTTCTCAGTCCACTAGGATAGGTGGATGGAGGGTGGGACGCAAGAAAGAAGGTGAGAAGTAGACAACTAACATGGAACGTTATAGTAGGTACATAACTTCTTTATGTTAAGTTGTCTATCTCGCCTTCATTCTTGCTGGTTGGGACAGCGTCCCTAGCACCTAAAATCCTGGGTGGCTCATCGGAACAAACTCTCCAGAACAGTGGAACCAAAATCAGCTCTGCTCCTGGAAACTACATCCAACTTATAATGCAAAATGAAAGTATGTGGGTTGGCCCACGTAGCCGCAGCACAAATAGATTCCATGGGCAACCTTGCCTGAAAGGCCACCGAAGTGGCTAAAGCTCTGGTGGAGTGACCTTTTGGTTTAACTGGCAATTCTTTATTCCTCAGTTGATAGATAAACGTGATGATAGTAGTCAACCACCTGGATAAGGTTACTTTGGAGACTGGAAGACCTTGTTTACCCACAGCATAAGACAGGAAAAGTTGGTCCGATTTTCTAACTGATGCAATTTATATTCCGCCCTGTTGGAGTGGTTAGGAAAAAACACTGGAAGGTCTATGGACTGATTCAAGTTATTCTCTGAAGAGACCTTAGGAAAGAAGGATTAGTCCTGAGAGCAATCCTGTCATTGTGGAACACTAGGTATGGAGGATGGATACAAAGAGCCTGAAGTTCCGAAACTCTTCTGGCTGAAGTAATAGCTACCAGAAAAAGGGTTTTCCAAGATAAAAACTTCAAGGAACAAGAAGCTGCAGGTTCGAAAGGGGGCAAAATTAGAGAAGCTAAAATCAAATTTAGATCCCACGGTGGTGGAGGATCTCTCACTGGGGGCCTGAGCAGAGTGGTCCCTTTGAGAAAGGCTTTACATAGCTTATGAGACATGATATTATTTTCCGACAGGCCAATGTGAAAATATGAAATTGCAGCTAGCTGAACTTTAATTGTAGTGGAAGCAGACCCAGCATGGAAGCATTCCGCAAAAAATTCCAAAATGTGGTGTACAGGGGCTGAAAAGGGGTCTATACTCTTAGCCTCTGCCCAGGAAGAAAAACGCTTCCACTTACTAGCGTAAGTTTTTCTAGTTGTAGACTTGTGCGATGACAAAATAATTTCGCGCACAGAAGGGGAGATATCTGGAAGCCTGGCTAAAGTTGGAAGTGGAGCAACCAAGCAGTGAGCTGGAGAGATCGTAGGGATTGGTGTAGCCCGCCAGATTGATGAATCAGAAGGTCTGGAACTAGGTCCAGGGTCCAAGGCTGCTCGAGAAGATGATGATGCAGGAACGGGAACCATATTTGTCGAGGCCAGTAAGGAGCAATGAGGATCATTTTGCAGCCCAATATGGTAGCTTTTTGTATTAGCTTTAGGATTAGGGGAAAAAGGAGGGAATGCATAAAGAAGTCCCTGAGGCCAATCGTGGACTACAGCGTCTCTGGGGGAATGTCCGGGAAGTGGAAGGAGAGAGAAGAAATTGCTGCACTTGTTGTTGAAGGGAGTTGCAAAAAGGTCGCAGCAAGGTTGGTCCCATTTGCGGAAGATTTGGTCCGCAACTACCTGATTCAGAGACCACTCATGAGGCATGAGAATTGCTCTGCTCAGCCTGTCTGCTATGACGTTGGACCTCCCAGGGATGTGCGTTGCGATCAAAAACCGTTGGGAAGAGATCGCCCACTGACGGAGTCTGAGTGCTTCTCGACATAGGGGGTAGGAACTGGTTCCACCCTGCTTGTTGATGTACCACACGACTGACATATTGTCCATTTGAACTGCAATGATCCCGGTAGGAAGAGAGCCCTGAAGAGCTTGCAACGCTATGAGCATGGCCCTCATCTCCAAGACGTTTATATGCAGATGGCACTCGTGAGGTTGCCAGGTGCCTTGAACTGTTCTGCCCTGATAATGCCCCCCCCACCCGATCAGGGAGGCGTCCATGGTCACCGTAGCAACTGGAGGGGGGAGTACAAATGGTCAGCTGTGGGACACTGATGTGGAGACCATCCACCACGCAAGGTGCTTCTTGCATGCTTCTGTGATCATAATCATGCAAGACATGGAAAGCTGCTGGAAGGACCATTGGGTGAAAAGAAGCCACTGGAGAATCCTCATGTGAAAACGAGCTAGAGGAACGACTATGATCGCTGCTGCCATGAGACCCAGAGTTTGGAGGACAAACCTGGCTTGAATTCTTTTGCACGCTAATAAAACCTTCACATGTTTGGCGAATCACTAATACCCTGTCTGGTGGAAGGCTCACTGAAATGTCTTTTGTATTTAAATTTGCACCTATAAAGGTGATAGATTGACAGGGCGACAATGCAGACTTTTCAAAATTTATTGTGATACCTAGCCTGGAGCAAGTCTTGATAGTGCAGTCTCTGGCTCACAGAAGGTGATGCCTGGTGGTAGCAGTGAGGAGCCAGTCGTCTAGATATGGAAACACCTGGAATCCTTGCCGTCTCAGGTGAGCGATAACTACTGCCATACATTTGGTGAACACCCTGGGGGCTGTGGTAAGACCAAAGGGCAGAGCTCTGAAATGATAATGGCTGGCTCCCAGCCAGAAGCGAAGGAATCTTCTGGAGCGTCTGTCCATTTTGATGTGGTAGTACGCATCCTGAAGATCTATAGAGCACATCCAATTGTCCTGACCCAGAAAGGGTAAAATGGACTGTAGCATGACCATCCGAAACTTCATTCTTTGTGCAGACCTGTTCAGTCTGCTGAGATCCAGAATGGGTCTCCAGTCCCCTGTCTTTTCTGGTACCAAAAAGAACCTTGAGTAAATTCCGGATCCTTGTTGGTCTGCTGGGACTTGCTGGATGGCCCTTTTTCTTAGCAGTTTTGAGACTTCTTGAACTGTTTGGTCCCTTAGATTGAGTGGAACATCTGGAAGGGACTTGTTTAACCTTAAGGGGGTGGGAACAAAGGGAATTCTGTAGCCTCCGGATATAACAGACTGTACCCATTTGTCTTGTGTTATGTCTTGCCAGGCTCTTGGGTACAGCAATAATCTTCCCCCGACTGCCTCCAGAGGTGGGCAGCCAGGCAACCCTTCAGGGATACAAAATGGAAGGAACAGGCACCAACCACGAACGACAGGCTCCTTCAGCCAGAATCCACAAGCGCAAAACAGTCAGCAAGCCAAAGTCCAACAATAAGCTCCGCCAGTATTTTAAAACGAAACTTTATTCCACAAACAGGTTACGTGAAACGCATAAAGCGTTTTTCGTTTGAAACAATGTCCAAACTTCATCAGACAAACACTGGCTTTCGCGCCAGTACACATTTAAATATAACACTGTGATGATGTCATGTGAAACCTTAAAAGGGCAACCATCCCTTCTTTTTAATTTATTTAAAAGGTACTGTATACTTCTAATTTATTCCTAAACAAAATCTCTGTACAGTATAAACAAGATATATATGTATAAAATTTTTTATATGTATAAATTTATATTTTCCTGGGGTATCGTTGTCGATTCTGTATACACTACCCAAGTGTTATTGATAACTACTGTTTCGAATACTAAAATGTATAATAAAATATGCGAGTAAAACCATTTTTTTTAAATTAAACATGTTTTTATATATGTTTATGTATTAAATGCATATTAAACTGTAAAGACATCATTTATTTTAAACATTTTTTTAAAACATGGTGTTATATTGTATATAACAATATTATATCATGTTAGTGCTATAAGATCTAAATCATAAATGACAACTGAGACAAGGAGGTCTATCTGACAACAAGTAGTGAATAACAAATAATCAAATAACAAACATCGACAAGACTTTTTTGACAAAGGACCTAAAGGCACGGAACTAATTGTAGGGTTATATCTTCCCTTGAATTTCTAAAAGTCACATACTTAATTCCCATACCACTTAATGACTAATATATGGTTTGACAAATCTTTAACTTAATAGTTAATTAACCTAAAGGTGTACTATAACCTTAAGAATATTTTAACTATTCTCATATGTTGTTTAATGCCTGATGTTAAATTACCTAAGTAGACTTTTTAATTTTAGTATACACGTAATCGAACAAATCTCGTTTAACCCTGGGTCCCTACAAGATGTTAAACGGAGTTGCCATTCCAATTCTTTCTTTTCGAGGTGCAACCTCAGCATGTTCTCGTTTGTTACGTTCAAGGGGTTTATTTGTACTTGGTCTATAACCATAAATTTAAAGGTGTGTCCTACATTAATATTACAATGTCTTGCCAAGGCATTTTCTTCTTTATTTCTCCTGATGGCATAGGTGTGCTCATAAATTCGATCCCTAAGGCGCCTGTCCGTTTTCCCCACATAAAATGACGGACATTTGTCACATTGGGCCAAATACACCACTCTCTTACTGTTACAGTTGTAATTACCTTTTGTAGAGTAAGTTCCTTTATTAATACTAAATGTACTTGCAGACATTATGTAACTGCAATACCTGCATGAGCCACACTTCCTAGTACCACCCTTTCCTTTTGTAATATGTACTTTGCTTTCTAACAATTGTTTCAAGTTCTTACCTCTTCTATATGTAATGACTGGTCCATCCTTTAAAGTTTTTGCTAATTCCCTGTCTAATGACAAACTAGACCAATATTTCTTAACTGCATAACAGATCTGACTTGCTTCTGGACAGTATGTGAAGATAAATGCTGTATTGTATTTCTTATTATTATCTCCTGTTGTTCCCACCTCTAACTCTAGTCCAGAATAATTTTCTGTATTAGTCTCCACCAATTCAAAATTACCACTACTAACAACATCCTGCTGTTGAAGTTCAACAGTTAAAATTGCTTTATAAACACCTCTTTCCCTTTTTCCTATGACTTCCTTGAAAATCCCTTCCAAAAAACTGGTTGGGTAACCTCTATGCAAAAACATTAGATGTAGATTGTCACATTCTCTATCAAAGTCATGGTCTAAGGTGGTCATTCTAGCCGCCCTTACGAGTTGCCCCTTCACCACTGATTTCTTTTGGTGAAGGGGGTGTTGGCTGGAAAAATGGAGGTATGTGTTTGAAAACGTTTCCTTTCTATGTATTTTGGATACATAACCATGTAAGGTTTTGGTTAACTCAATATCCAAAAAGTTTACCTTCATTTTATCAAAATTCATTGTAAACTTCAGGAAAGTTGTGGTGGCTGTAAATTGGTCAACTAGCTCTATTGCTTCCTTTTCCTCTCCTTTAATTAGGATGAAAATATCATCTAGAAACCTCTTGTACATATAAATGTCAGAACTCCAAGGTTGATTTAACACATACATCATTTCCCATTGTGCTAGTACCAGATTTGCAAAACTACCTCCCACTGGAGACGCCATTGCTACACCAGACTTTTGTACGAACAACCTGTCTTCAAAGGAATCAAAATTGTTTTTAAGTGTGCAATCCAATAATTTCTCTACTATCCTACATTCATTTTGTGTAGCTCATTTTGATTTTATAAACTCCACTACCCATTTGATCCCCAAGTCTTGTGGTATACAAGTGTACAAATCACAAATGTCTATGGTCAAAAAGTTAAGTAATGGGTCAAATGGTGTATCCTGCAAATACTCCAAAAGGGACCAGGAATCTTTTAGAATTTGTTTTTGGGTTCCCACATATTTCTTCAAAAGTGCGTCTACAAATTTAGCACAAGGGTATGTTATGGACTGCCTTGCATCTACCAAGGTACGGAAGGGTGGGTTCCTCAGATTTTTGTGGAGTTTAGGGATACCGAAAATTTTCGGTATCCTTGGAGCTGGGATAGTTAAATAATGATTTTGTTCTGCACTGATTAATCCTTCTAGATATAAATCGTTAATTATTGATCTTACATTGTGATGGGCCTGGTTTAGTTCATTTCTACTTGAGTTTTCATAAGTATCTTTCTCTAACAACATTAACATTGAACTGGAATAGTCTACATTGTATACTACAACAAGGCCTCCACCTTTATCAGGTTTCATAAGTCTAATTGGTAGACTCCTAAGGGAAAGAAGAAGACTGTTTTCTTCCGTCGTGATGTTGGTGTTTTGGTTTCTTTTATGTCTTCTTACTATGTTCCTGAACTCGTTTTCACATAAATGTTCATACATACATAGTAAGGGATTCTGTGGAGGGTTGAAACTACTAGCCACATGTAACTCATTCATAATGTTGTTGTTAGTACTACCAAACATCATGTTCAAATTCAGTTACCGCATAAACAGCTTGAAATCAATTAGAAGTTCTACTATATTACAACCCTTTGTTGGCACAAAGGTTAATCCCTTAGCAAAAAGTTTGACTAAATTTTTGTCAATGTAACATCCAGTATAGTTATATATCGTGAAGTCCCCAGTTTCATTTGTTATAGTCTCTAATAGTGTCAGTCCCACTGTTTGTTCGTACTCCTGGTATTGTACTGTCTCCTTTGTCCGTTCCCTGGTTGTGGTCTCCAAGTTGCCCCCCTCCCCCCCCTGTAGTTTTTTTGTTGTTGTTGGGGCTGTTGGTAGTGTTCTTCTACATGCCAGTCTGTATTGTCCCCCCTATTGAAAATTCCTTCTTGAACATGTTCTTCCTCCGTTACACAGTTATTTCTAGCAACCTCAAAGTCCAAGTCCAAGTTTTGCACATTCTCAACATGGTTCTGGTCATTGTCTCTTAGGTTATGTCTTCCTGAATCATAAGGTTTGTTAAAATGAGGATGATTCTTTGGTTTCCCATTTTTGTTTTTATTTTGTGTACTCGGCGGTTTTGGAAAGGCAAACCCCTCCCTGTAGGCTTTCAAATCTCTGTTAAGGTTTTTAATCTGAACAGTTTTCAATTTTGCCATTTGTTGTGCAATGCTTGTAAGTGTCCTGTCAAACTCATACTCATATCTGTGGTAGTTTAAGTCACTTTTGATATCCTTTTCTAAAGCAGTGGTTTCTTTTGTCAGTGCATCCAAATTTATTTGATAATGTTTAGTCATACACTTCAAGATTTCTAGTCCATGTTTGTTGTATAACCCTGTCAGCTCATTAAAAAAGTCTGACCCGAATTCTAGTCCATTCGGGTAAGAAAAAAGTCTGAGCCCCTTTGGTACTATACTTTCTTTGATGCACTTGTTTAAGTAGTTTAATTCTAGTTGTGCCTTTTTCATTTTAAATAAATTCACATCAAACATTTTTAGCTTGTCTGTTAAACTGGATGTACTTACTGCATCATTTTCATCTATATCGACATTCTGTTCTCCATCAAAAGTGAGTTCCTTACAAAGCCAGTTTCCTGTATCAAAAAAGTCATCAGATGTCCTCATATTTCCCTTGCTACATTCCCCTAGTTGTTCATTAAGGGCCAATGTCCGATTTCCTCTAGTTGTTCCGTCTCCTTGTCCCAAAATGTTTTTTCCGGTTCTCAAACAAGTTGAACCAGCCTGATGCTGACTCAATGCGCTTACGCTTACGCTATCCACTTTCTCGGTAAGCGTATCCAAATGTTTATTAATCAATTCAAGCAGTTGCGTTAAGTTACCCTGTGAAGAGCAATCGCCGTCTGTTGATGTATCCATCCTTTGTGGATAACGGCCGGCCCTCCAGACAAACTGAGAACTGTAACCAAAAAACCACAAGCTCCGTACTACAAAATGGAAGGAACAGGCACCAACCACGAACGACAGGTTCCTTCAGCCAGAATCCACAAGCGCAAAACAGTCAGCAAGCCAAAGTCCAACAATAAGCTCCGCCAGTATTTTAAAACGAAACTTTATTCCACAAACAGGTTACGTGAAACGCATAAAGCGTTTTTCGTTTGAAACAATGTCCAAACTTCATCAGGAATAAATTAGAAGTATACAGTACCTTTTAAATAAATTAAAAAGAAGGGATGGTTGCCCTTTTAAGGTTTCACATGACATCATCACAGTGTTATATTTAAATGTGTACTGGCGCGAAAGCCAGTGTTTGTCTGATGAAGTTTGGACATTGTTTCAAACGAAAAACGCTTTATGCGTTTCACGTAACCTGTTTGTGGAATAAAGTTTCGTTTTAAAATACTGGCGGAGCTTATTGTTGGACTTTGGCTTGCTGACTGTTTTGCGCTTGTGGATTCTGGCTGAAGGAGCCTGTCGTTCGTGGTTGGTGCCTGTTCCTTCCATTTTGTAGTACGGAGCTTGTGGTTTTTTGGTTACAACCCTTCAGGGATGCTGGAAGGGCTTCTCAGAGAAGGATTCTCTGCTGCCCTGATTTTGTGGACCCCCTCTGCCACGAGGGTGGCGTCTATTATTGTTCCCTCCTCTGCCCCTGGATGGGAACTCACCACGTGTGTCCGGCAAGGCTCCCTGGGATTTCCGGAACCACATCTTTCCACTCTTCTGACCCTTGGGATATGGTCTGGAAGGAGTGGAAAAATGGACTCCCATGGCAGAGAGAGTCTTGCCTTCCTGCTCACACCTGGTAAGGGTGTCCTTCACCTGTGATCCAAAGAGAGAGGAACCATCAAAGGGGGTGTTGGTGAAAGACGCTCTGAAAGGTTCTGCAACGTTACATAGCCGCATCCAAGCATGTCTCCTTAGGGCAACGCCTGTGCCTGCGGCTCTACTTGCACCATCGGCTGCATAAGAAATGAGCCTCATAGAGGAGTTCACCACTGAATTAAGAGTCGCCAGCTGGGAGGATGCCTTAGCCTGGGCCCCCTCAGCTGATGGATCTTGGAGGGAATCTCCAAGCTCTTTAAGGAGATCCCTTTGAAGACGGGTAAAGTGGCACAAATAATTCAGGGACCTCATGGAAAAGGTCGCTGAAGAGAACATTCGCTTCCCATATCTGTCCATCGTCCTAGACTGCTTGTTAGGGGGATGGACAGATGTAGAAGTTTCTGCCAACTCCTCCTTTGTGGCCGCCGCTACCACCATGACATCAACGGGGACACCTTTGGTCAAAAACTGTTTGTCCTGTGGTGCAGTTATGAATTTAGCAGGGCTTCTGGGGTTCGGTTCCACTGTGTCTGGAGCTGACCACACCTTCCGTGCCACCACAGACATCAGTGGGTCGAAAGGAGGAAACACCCAGGATGTGGAAGGTCGGGATCCAAATGCGTCCAGGAATACCGACTCATCCTCAGAAGGGCTTAGGGCAGTCCAGTTCCCCCTCTGCCTAAGCATCTCAAGGATGTCTGAGATGGAGACATCTTCAGAGTGGAATCTCAGGGACCCTTCCGAAATCTCTAAGTCGGTATCTGATGTGACAGACTCGGGGGAGTCAACATGCTTCCTCTTGCATTTCCTTTTACAAGGTGGCTCCTCTGAATGATCAGGGGAGGCCTCGGAAGAGGAAGATACACCCAAAGGGGTGTCCTGGAGCGCTGGATCCCCATGCTTGGGGTCTGGAAGAGGGGCAGAGGCGGACGTAGGCACCATAGAGGGAGGAGCCGATTGGGTCGATCATGGGACTGACTCGGGGGCCAGTACACTCCTCATCACCTCTAAGGCATCCCTACCTAGACACAGAGAGGGCTCCAGTTCCAAAGAAATCAGAATCCCTCTCCGTACCGAGGGGGGCGGCTCCAAGGCTGATGTGGGAGCCGAGCTCACCTGAGCCGAAGTCCCGAGAGGGAGAGCGGGGTCAGACAAAAGTCCAACGCCACTCACCCCCTCGGAGCCAACAAGGGAGTCCCAGCACCCAGATCCCTCCAGGGAGGGTACCATGGAAGGGATCGGAGCAGACGAAGGAACCGAAGGAGAAGGTATCGGAGCCAACGGTTCCACGACTCGAACCCCAACGAACTCCTGCTCCCAGCTCAAAGGATGAGTCGGAGGAGGAATATCTACAGACGTGTATGGAGCAGACACCTGATGAGGGGGGCTGGACAACATTTTAGCTAGGGCCTGCAATTTTAACAGTCTACTGACCACTCTTTCCAAGTCATGGTCTGAAAGTCTTGAGAACCAAGAAGAGTGGGATGAGCGATGACTACGCTCCAACTGGAGCAGAGGTGATCTCGGAGCCGAACGTATCGACTCCAGAGGAGACGACAGAGATCTTTTTCGACTCTCAAACAGCTCCGAGGAACATGTCGGAGCCGAATGGGAGGGAGAAGCATCGGTTCCAGCCGGAGCCGAGATGGATGGTACAGCTTCACCCAGCGACGGCTCCGAACTGGGAGCCGAAGGTTTAGGTGGCCTGGAAGATTTCATGGGCTGAGCCTTAGCCGGTGAATCTTGGGGCTTAAGTAAACCCCTCAGGATCAACTT